>NC_056739.1:865330929-865618429 GCF_019279795.1 Protopterus annectens
GAATAAAATGTGTTACCACCATGCATGTTACTGGCAAGTCTTGAACCCAGAACACTATACAATACAGTCAGTGCAACATACCACTATCCTAAATCAGCAGTTTAAACAATAGGAAGACTGAAACTTAATGGCTATCATTTAGTGAATTCAGTTCTCACCATAGCTCTCAACCTCTTAGTAGAAAAAAAATCTGGGCAAAGCTGAGAAATGCTGGTGGCTAGGGACTTTAGTCTCTTTTTAACCTGTACCAAATGTACAGGGTTTGAGCCTAAATACCTCTAGCCACCAGGTGTATTACATTGGGGGCATTTTCTCTCTCTCTCACACACACACACACACACACACACACACACACACACACACACACACACACACACACACACTGAAAAAGGGCAGCAGATTTAAAGCATTCTTCCCTTAAAAAGCAGTTTCTGTCTGAAACAGCAGCAGATTTAAAGCCAGCATTCTCCCTAGCAAAGTAGTTAAGTCATTTCTCTTGGTGGCAGCACACACACCCTTACCTAAAGCAAAAGTCGGCAGCAGATTTAAAGCCAGCATTCTCCCTAGCAAAGCAGTTAAGCCCCTTGCAAAGCCAGCATTTCTCTCGGTGGCAGCAGATTTAAAGCCAGCATTTTCCCTTACATTTCTGTCCGAAACGGCAGCAGATTTAAAGCCAGCATTCTTCCTTTACAACCGACTGGCTGGTAGTGCTCTTCTTTCAAATTCTCGGCAAGGCACTTTATTTAATCGACAGACCATTTGATAGAAGCTCATTCGGTCGAAGTCTCATTTGATCGAAAACTAGCATTGAAGGCATAATACTGGGATATGTCCCCCTCCCCAATATCATGCGACCCTGGAGTTGATATATATAGTCAGAGGGGTGTAAGGGGCACAGCTGCCCACATTGGGGGGTGTGGGAGGTGAAGACCCCCACCTATTTTTGTTTAAAGAAGAAAAGTAAACAAAAAGTACACATTTTGAATGAAAATAGGTGGGGGGGGGCTTCGCACCCCATATCCCCCCTGACTATATATATCAACTCCAGGGTCGGACGATATTAGGGAGGGGGACAAATCCTAGTATTATGCCTTGAATACTGGTTTTTGATCAAATGAGTCTTCAGCCAAATGAGTTTCTATCAAATGGTCTGTCGATCAAATAAAGGAGATCCATATATATATATATATATATATATATATATATATATATATATATATATATATATATATACACACACACACACACACACACACACACACACACACACACACACACACACACACACTTAGACTGTCATCTACATAAAGTAAATCTTAAGTACATATTCATACACATATTTAAATATAAATGAATATATGTAAAAATATAAGTTCAACCATCCATCATAAATATATACAAAAATTATTTTTCAAAAATGTAAATTTAAATCAGATTTATAAATAGCACCCAAATTAATAATCTACATCTTTTCTCTCCTATCCCAAAGTTCATGTTTCAGTTCTGGAGACAACCCCCAACCCATGACAGAGTCAATACTTATAAAAACGAAATGTGTAGTGGCGTGCTCCAGCTTATGTTTAAACAAAGGACTTTTATCATGTTTACACTTCAAATCACTTAAATGTAGCACTATACACTGTTTCCAAGGTCTTGATGTCTGTCCAATATAAAATGCACCACATTGGCACGCCACCATATATACAACCCATTAAGAAGAACACATAATTAGATATCTAATAGTATAACCAATAGTATAACTATGTGATATAGTAACAGATGTAAAATATTTCATTTTGACACTACTTTGCAATACACACAGTTACCACAATATGTATAACCACTAATGTTATTGCTAATATCAGAATTGAACAGTTTTCCTATCTTATACCAGGACAAATACCAATATTTTTACCATGTCTAAAACCAAAACTACATATATGTCCCAAAATCTGGTCAAAAAAGGATCCAGTTTAAAAAAAATGCATATATTTATTCAGTACTTCTCTGATTTTAAACATATTTGTGCCAAATATGGTAATAAGCCTTAACTTAGAATCAATAATGTTTTGATTAACATTATTACATAGTGTGGACAGATCAGGTCATAATAAACTTTCGCTAAAAGTATTAGAAGCTAACAAATGTGCCTGTTTAACCTTCCATGCATCATAGCTCCTATCCATGAATATTTTATCCAAACTATTGTCCTCCTCTTCAAAATCTCTCTCTCTCTCTCTCTCTCTATATATATATATATATATATATATATATATGTGTGTGTATATGTGTGTGTGTGTGTGTGTGTGTGTGTGTATATATATATATATATATATATATATATATATCGGCCTTTTCGCTAAGATCAAGTGTAGTATCTGTGTATATATATATATATATATATATATATATATATATATATATATATATGTTTTGCTGTTTTTTTAAAGGGGTATATTGTAAGCTAGTGTATTCTAGCATCTAGTTATAACTTAATACAGAATGCAGGCAGGCCAGCAGCCACACTTAAAACTTATCTCAAACCATCCAATTATTTTCCTCTTTCACTGTTTGGCAAGAGGCTCTGTATTTGATTTAATGGTTCAATGTTTGGATCAAATGGGGGAGGCCTCAAAAGAAAGCATGTCTAGGCAACTTCCATGATTATCAGTCTAAAAGATGTCAACCCATTCAGCTATGCTCTATTTAAGTACTGATAGACATTCCAATTGTCTTATTTTCAGAAGTAACTTGTTCAAATGTTTTCCATCTCTGTAGTTGCAACAGTCTATTCCAAGAATTACCTGCATGTTGTTGCTGTTTCTAATCAAATTTCTGTGTGTTCCAAACAATATATCTTAGGTCGCTGTTAAGTATTCATTGTGCAAACATCTGTATACCAAATTGAGTGCCTTATGTATAAACTACAGTGGGCTAAATACACATTCAGCATTTTAAGTCTGACTTCATATTTTAAGACTAATGCTATTTTTTAGTAAAGTACCTTAATAATATCAGTGAGATGGAAGAAGTACAAAGGCTGTAACTGCAAACATCTCTTCCATATTTAAGTGTAATTCTAATAATGATTTTATAGTTATCAATACTGAGCAACTACTAGAAGCAATGCATATTTATAGTGTCTTAATTATTCTACTATAATCTCTGGTTATAAAAATCACAAAATCATTATGTTTTGTACATATGACGACTATTATTAATATTATATGGATATTCTGTTTCCCAACTGAAGTACTTTAGTTTCCTTGCTGTTAAATTTCACATCGTATGCCCATTATATTATTTCCCCAACATAATTTTGGAGTACTTCTTCATCTTTTGGAGATGTAACTAAGCTTGCAATTTTTAGCTAATCTACAAACTTGGATAGGCAGCAATTAACTTTAGTTGGCATAGTGGATATAAATGCATAATATAAATACAAGGCCAAAACTGACCCAGATGTGTTCTACAAAGTGGGCTATATCAATCTGATTTAAGATTTCCTATGTACACTATAGATGGATAAGGAATTGTTTACACAGCAGAACATCCAATCAAGTAAGGATTCCAGACATTTTCTTACTTAATAATAGAAACATGAGGCACAGGGTTAAATGCCTTTGCTAGGATCCAGGTACATAATGTCTACTGGAACATAGTTGTATTTGGCTGTTGTTAAATCTGTTTAAAAGGTACTACATTTGTTGTACATGATCTGCCATTAGGGAATTCATGTTGGAAAATGTTAGTGTTTTCAAGATTCTGTTGATGTATCATATTTTAACAGCATTTTTTCAAAGGTTTTACCAATACTTGTTAGACGTATCAGGTTGTAATTATCAGGTAAGTCAGATCTTGCATCCCTTATGTAGTGGAATGATTTGTACACATTTCTACTAATTTGGAAAGTACCCAGTGGATAATGATTTCTAGAAAGAAATGTCAGTGCTGGTATTACAGAAGCACTCTTTCCATTAAAAATGAACCATTTAAATTGTCAGGCCTCACTGCAGAGTCACATTCTTATTTTCCTTCATTGCTTCAACAACCTATTTCAGTTTGTGTAATACGGGCACTTTGTTCAGTAACTGTTTTATCTGCTGATATTTGTGTTCAAGGTTTATTATAGCCCACATTTACATTTCCTAGCTAACCCATTAGCTGTATTATTGGTATTAGTTAATAACTTGTTCCCAGTGCTTAACATAAAGTTATTACTTCCCCCACACGTGTGTTCTCTGATATGTTTGAGAAAATATTTAGCAGACATAAGATTTGCTGACTGATAGTCATGTTTTCTTTTTTGCACACCTCATCTCTAATCTATATTTTGTTGCACTTTTCTTATACATTTTTGTCACTTCATTTTACTGCTTGCTGGTAGAAATAGATATGTTGTAGAAAGACACACTCTAGCCTTCTCAAGGGCCCTGTCTAGTTATAACTTGAGACAGAATGTAGGCAGGTGAACTCTAGATCTTATTTCAAACCAGCCAGTGTTTTTGCTTTCCTGTAACTGTCTGACATGGAAAACCTAATTTGATTTATATTTTATTTTTATCTGTTATTTTTGTAGTTTGTTGGTAGAAAGGGAGAGGTTGTAGTCCCCCATGTTTTCATATATAGTTATAACTAGATAGAGTTTGTACTTAGGCATACCCAAGACTTGTCTAGCAGGAGAAGCACATTTTGTTTTAATGTTTTATTTTTTGACACTTATTGCTACTGCTTGTTGGTGGAAAATGGACAGGTCATAGGCAGGCACACTGTACCTTTCCCAAGGTGCCTATCTAGTTATAAGCCGATTGATTGATTGTAGGCAGGTACATTCTAGGCCCTATCTTAAACCATCTTGTGTTATTGTGCTTTTCTACATAACTGTTTATCTGGAAAATTTTATGTGATTGATTGATTTGTTTATTTATTTATTTATTCCTGTTGCTGTTTGTTGGCAAAAAGGGATAGATCATACCCAGCCACACTCTACCCTCTCAAGGGACATACAGTGTGGGCGGCGCAGTGGTGCAGCAGTTAATGCTGTCACCTCACAGCAAGAGGTTCTCCGGTTCGATTCTCGGCTGGGGTGCCTTCTGTGTGGAGTTTGCATGTTCTCCCTGCATTTGCGTGGGTTTCCTCTAGGTACTCCGGTTTCCTCCCACATTCTAAAGACATGCTTCTGGAGCATTTCTTCCCAGGCCTCCGCTGAAAACAGGATCTGTGGAACCTAGACAGACTTTCCCGGTCAACAAATGTTAAATAAATAAATAAATAAATAAAAATACTTTACTATTAAGGATAGATTGCATGAATTCATGCTTTACAACTTATCTCAAGTCATCCTGTGTTTTGTGCTTTCCCACTTAATGGTTTGGCTGGAGAAGCTTTGTTTTATTTGTATTTTGTATATGCTATATTTTACTATGTTTGCTAGAAAGGCATACATTGCAGGTAGGCACACTCTAGCTCTCCCATGCCTGTCTAGTTATAACTTGACATACATTGTAGGTAGGTATACTTTAGACTTTATCTCAAACGATCATGTATTGTTTTGTGCTTTCACACAAAACTGTTTGGCAAAAGAACCTTTAAAAATAAAATATAAATCAAATAATCTCTAGTTTTTACTATTTGTTGATAGAGAGATATAAGTTATACTCATGCATACTCTAGACATACCAGGTGTTCCATTTAGTTACAATTAGATAGACATTATACTTAGGCACACTGTAGACCTTATCTCAAACCATCCTGCATTGTCTTGTGCTTTCTTGTTTTACTGTTAGATTGTAGACGGGTACTCTCTTGCTCTCTCAAGTGGTCTTTCTAGTTATAACTTGATACATATGGATTATAAGCAGGCACACTCTAGACAGCAACTCAAGTCATTATCCCATGTTGTTTTGTGCTTTTCTGTGCAACTGTTTGATTGGAGAAGTTTTATGTTATTTGTATTTTATTTTTTTACTCTTATTTTCAGTGATTGTTGGTAGAAAGTGACAGATCATAAGCAGGTGCACTTTAATCCTCTCAAGAGGCCTGTCTAGTTATAACTTAATACAGAATGTAAGCAGGCACACTCTTTATACCTTTTCTCAAACCATTCTGTGTTGTTTGTACTTTCTTGCATAATTGTGCTTTGGGTGATGCCTTGTGATTTATATTTTATTTCTGTCTTATTTTTATTGTTTGTTGGTAGAAAGGGATAAGAATTCTTTAGTCCTATCAAGGCCCTACTTAGTTATAACTTGACATATTTTGTAGATAGGCACACTCAAAACCTTATCTCAAACCATCTTTTGTTGTTTTGTGTTTTACTGTGTAACTGTTTTGCAAGAAAAGTGCTGTATTTTTTGTTTTATTTCTTACCTCTTGTTTTTACTGTTTGTGATAGAAAGGGATAGATCTTAGGGCAGGCACACCGTATCCCTCCCAAGGGACCTATCTAATTATAATGTGATACCGTTTGTAGGCAGGCCTGTTTTTGACCTTAACTTAAACCATCTTGTATTATAATGAACTTTCCTGTGTGACTGTTGACAGGAGAAGTGTTGCTTGATTGTATTCTACCTTTGCCTTTTATTTTTACTGTTAGTGGTAGAAAGGGGTAGTTTGTAGGCAGGTACACTTTAGGAAGGGATTTATCTTGTTATAACTTGATACCTACTGTAGACTGGGCCAGTATAGGTTTTATTGCAAGCTTTCCAGTGTTGTTTTGCACTTACATATAGATGTTTGTCAGAAAAGCTTTATTTGATTTATATTTTATTCTTTGCTTTTTATTTTTACCGATTGTTGGTAGAAAATGACTAAGTGTAGGCAGACTTGCTGTAGTCCTCCCATGGAACATAGTCATAACTTTTGCTGATACTGCAAGCGGTCATCAGCATGAGTGCTTGTACCCATTTGTGCACAATGTGAATTCACAAAGGTACATCTTGCCTCTGTGTAATGTGCACAAATGTACAGATGGTGCAGTGGTAGGGAAAAATTATTTTATGAAGGATTTCCTTTTCTAAATGTAAGTGCAGAGTACCTCATTTAGTATTGCTTATCTATTGTTTTTATAATGTCTAGGTATAATTAAAACAGGCTGGAGCCTACTTGCCAAGACAAGGGAAGACCATTTTGTAATTGATGTATTACAATATTTGACTAAAACAAGACAGTATTTTTGCCAGGTCAGAAACGTAATAGTTTTCAGGTAACAACATTTTATTTATCAATTAATTGATAATGCAAGGTGCATCAGCAACATTTTTTGTTTCTTTTTGAAAATGTTTTGCATTCACATAACACTGTTCTTTAGACGTGCTTCACAAACAATACAATAAAATCAATGACTGTAAACCAGCCCTGTAAAACTCAAGTAGGGGTGTTGTGATAGGGACTAAACAGTGCTATGAGACGTGATTCTTACACCTTTAATAACATCAATACTATAGATTTAGTATTGTTTGTCTGTTGTTTTTATAATGTCTAGGTATAATTCAAACAGGCTCGAGCCTACTTGCCAAGACAAGGGAAGATCATTTTGTAATTGATGTATTACAATATTTGACTAAAACAAGACAGTATTTTTGTCAAGTCAGAAACTTAATAGTTTTCAGATAGCAAAATTTTATTTATCTGTTGATTGATAATGCAAGGTGCATCAGCAATATATTTTGGTTTTTTTTTCTCAATTTTTTTTAATTTTCAATTAAAATAACATTTACATAATATTTTTAAATATCATTTTAAACAACTATATACAATATTTACAATAGCCTGACTTTCAATTATATACACTGTATGTTATTAAATATAAAATTAACAGATCAGTTATCAGAGATACAATATTGATTATTGCAGAGTGTCCAATAAAGATATAACTTTCTTCCAAGGATTATTTACCAATGGCCTGGGATAGATTCGGAGTTTTTTGATTTTTATTTCCATCAATGCAGTTGTCTTCAGTAAAGTATAGAATTCATCCAAGGTTGGGGGTGTATTTGAATTCCACCTTCTGGTTACGCATTTCCTAGATATAGCAAGTATTGTCCATAACAAATACATACTTGTCTTATTCAGGTAGGAACCTTCATTTACATTTAGAATTATCAGTACTTTAGTTAAGGTAAATGATTCATTAAATAAAGCTTATAAAAAATTATTGATTCCATTCCAATATGATTTAATTTTATTACAGTCATAAAAAAATATATATGAATCCAGTCTGCTTTATTTGACTTTTCACACCTCCAGCAAAAAAAAAAATTTAGTAGTACTGATCTTTTTAATTCTATCTGGTGTTAAAAATGCTCTATGTAAGTATTTCCAGTTAAATCTTTTCCAGTACTGTGTGTTAGAGGTGTAATTAACTGATATTAAGATGTTAGTTTTAATTTCTTCTGTTAACTGCAATGACTGACCTTTTGTTAAAAACTGCCAGTGTGATGGTTTGGGAATTGTTTTATATGTTATTAACTCTTTATATAGATTTGAAATGGAATTTTTCTTTTCACAACTATTATATATAAATTCATACAGAAAGCATATTAGATTTGGAATATCTTTAAATGATGAATTATTAATTAATCTGCATAAATCTTGAATGTACATTAGAATGTTTTGTAAGGTTAACCAGTCCTGTGTTGGAATATTGTAAGAAGTTTTTATCATATGTATATCTAAAACATGTAATTTATTTACACATTGAAACCAGCATAAGAATCCATTTTGTTCCCAGGAGGTTATTGTTTTCCTATATATTTTGTGAGGAAAGTTCTTAGTGATGGTAAATGGGGTTAAAAGATCAAACTAAAGTTTTAGATCTATGTTTGCACTGATACGTTTCCTAAAGGAATTGATGTAATGATTAATCAGTGTTGTTTTAGAAGGTTTTGCTATATTATATTGTATACTTATGCATAATATGTACCAGGGTTTGTTTGATTTGTCTACTATTACATTTTTTTTAACAAATTAAATTAATTTGTTAATATGACCATTGTTAATTCTTTCCAGTTGGCAAAATAATTTGGGTTTATTTAGTCTATTGTAGTTTTAAGCACAGATGCTTTTATATATGTTTCTATTTCTGGGAAGTTCAATCCTCCTTGTTTCCAATGTTTAATGTGATGAGTTAGAGCAACTCTATTCTTTTTGGGATACCATAAAAATTTTATTAAACATGAGTTTATTTCTTTAAGAATGCATCTTTCAGGAATTGACTGTATTGCTAATGCTACATATAGTATTTTTGGCAAAAAGACCATTTTTATCAATTGCAATCTGCCTTCAAAAGTTAATATAATTTTTGTTCCACTTTTCTATATATATTTTTATTGTTTCAATAATGTTTTTATAATTTATTAATATTGCCTTGTTTATGTTTTTGCATAACACTATTCCTAAATAATTTAGCATAAGTTTTTGTTTTCCTATGATGGATTTATCTGTAACTTATAGTTCTTTTTCTTATTTAAAAATAGAAATTTTGATTTTGATCTATTAAAGTGTAGACCTGACATCTTATAAAATTTCTCCATTACTTCTTCTAGCTCTGCTAATGACTCTCTGGAGTTTGATAGGGTTAATAAAATATCATCAGCAAAAAGCATTATTTTAGATATGTACTGGTCATAGACTTCTATTCCTTTTATTCTTGGATTATTGCATGTTATTTCTACAAGTACTCCTATAGCCAAAGCAAATAAAATAGGAGAAAGGGGGTATCCTTGTTTAGTACATTTTGTTATATGGATAGCTTCTGAGGTGAAAGGATCTAATTTAATGTAGACTAAGTTATTAATGTATATGTTTTTTAGTAATAAGATGAAGGGAGGAGGAAATTCAAATAATGCCAAAGTTTTAAATAGATATTCCCAGTTGAGGGAATCAAAGGCTTTTTCTATGTCTAATCCGATTACAAGTGTTTCTCCATCTTCTTTATTCACATAATCTATAACAGTAAATATCCTTTTAATATTATCATGTGTGTGCCTGTTATATAAAAATCCAGTTTGATCATTATTAATTGTCTTTGAAAGTGGGATTTTCATTCTGTTTGCTAGTATTGACATGGATATTTTGTAATCATTATTCAGTAAAGACATAGGTCTGTATGAGGTGCAAAGGTCTGATGGTTTATTATCTTTTAGAATTGGTGTTATGAGAGAATATTTCCATGAGGGTGGTATTGTTGCTTCTGACTCGACTTCTAGCAAAGTTTTATGAAAAAGGGAGATTACTGTTGAAGGGAAGAGTTTGTAAATTTCTGTAGTTATACCATCTATCCCTGGAGCTTTGTTAGATTTATTTTCTTTTATCTTGTCAACAATTTCTTTGTAGGATATAGGTTTTTGCAGGTCTAGTTTTAAGTTTTTGGGATTTTTTTATATTGATAAGGTTTGTATCTAAGTTTATTTGGTTGGTATCTAAATCTTCTTTTTTGGAGTGTTCCATATAATGGAACCAAAATGCTTCAGGGATGTCTCCTATATCTGATACTTTTTTCCCTTTCTTTTCATGATATGTACCACTAATGTTATTTGCTTTAGATTGTATTTTAATTCTTGCAGATAAGCTATGTAGATATCTGGGGGAGGTGGCTAATGAGTTTATTTTTTTATTTTTCCAAGGCTAGACAAGTTTTGTGTGTTAGAGTTTCATTATATTTTTTATTTAATTCCTCTATTTCTTTTTTGACCTCTGGAAAATTCTGATTTTTTTTTTTAGATTTTGCTGTCAAGAGTCTGGTTTGCAAGTCTAATGATTCAGATTCCAACTCTCTAACTTTGTTTTTGTACCAGCTAAGGGTCTTACCAAACAAATATGCTTTTAATGAGTCCCAAACCACGACTCTACTGATTTCTGTTGTATTATTAATTTGAAGAAATAATTGTAGTTATGACAACATTCAGGGTCTGAATTCTTTAATTTTTTGATATATGATGGAATTCTAGTTGAGAGGATTAAAGGTTTAAACTCTATTTGGAGCTTCATTATCAGAGAGTCATGATCTGAGAAGGGGCATGGAACTATTGAGAAGTTGAGGATTTTTGTTTGTAAATCTTGAACTATGAATAATTTGTGTATTCTGGTTTGTGTTCCAAATCTATGGTCTTTATGGGAAAATAATAAGGATTTATCATCTTTTACTTTAAAAGTGTTAGTTAAATTAAATTAATCAATCCATTTTTTAAGGATTTTGAAATAGTTACTATGTGAAACGACTTCTTGGTGGTTTCAGAAACTTCTAAAGTATAATTAAAGTTTCCTCCCAGTATAAGATTTCCTTTATAATTGTTGGAAATAAAATCTAGGTGTTTTTTAACCATTCCTGCTCCAATTCCTGGGAACCAATGTAGATTAACTAAGGTCCATATTCTGTTATTAAATTTAATTATAACAAATGTTAGTAGACCTTCTTTGTCTTCATATTTATAAATAACTTTTGGAGTGATTATGTTTTTCTTCCAGAGAATTGATACTCCTTTTGTCTTTGTTCTGTAGGAGGTTTGAGCTAAGACTGTATAGTCCTTAGGGTTTCAAATAAAGCTATCATTAGTCTTAAAATGCATTTCTTGGAGAAATACTACTTGTGCCTTATTTAGATTTAAATATTTTAGTAAGTTTGATCTTTTATTTGCATTATTTAAGCCATTAGTATTTAATGATAAGAATGTTAACTCCATTTCAGGTTATTGTTGGCAGAAACGTTTTGCTTCTTTTTTTATTTTGATTATAGTAGATATACCATATTCTCTGATAACATTGGATGTTATTTTTATGTGTGTACACTTGGGATTGTAATTTAATGTTCTTTCTTCTTTAAATATAAGTAGGGTAAAATTCTGGTCAGGCTTTAAAAAAGTACTTCTATAAAACATTAATTCTAAAGTATCAAATACAAATAAATATGAATTTCCCATTAAACATGGAATGAAAGTCATTCCTAATCCAATAGATAAAGATAGATCTATTAGATTATCACTCATTCCTTTAACCAACAATATCAACTGAGCTACATATGTTAAATTATTATATGGAGAATTTTCTTAAAAGAGTTATGAAATTCTATATTATTCTATTATTGTTCTGTAGTATTTTATATGTCAGGATGGAATGTTAGTAGTTTAAACAATTATTATGTTGACTTAGAAAATATCCAACATTTAGTTACCCTTAAGAGATCCCAAACATGTCAGATATGTAATTTTGGATAAATTAAATGCAACAGAGATGCATACACTAAATAAGCCAACAACAAATAGATTATTACTAAAATAATTTGACTAAAAGGACTCTACAGGAGACAATGAGTGATTACCAATAAAATATGAATTTACTGTAGGTGTACTGTTTTCTTTTACTTTTCCACTCTTCTGCTCACCAACTTCAACTTACACTTATGTAAAGACATGGCTTATCAGTGGTATCCTGACTCAGAGTAGAGGCACCCTACATTCTATTGTGCAGTGCTTTTACATATTTATAGATTTACAAAGCAGAGTCTAAGAATGAACTATGATCACCCTGACATTTCTCATCCTGCATAGGGCACCTCCTGCTTCCAGAATGGGTAATCACATCAGGTCTAGAATGAATGTTAAGGTACCTATATGGTAATCAAGACTTACCTTAGGTAAGTATTAATCAAATAGTATTTAGAAAATCTTGAGTTCTCGGTGCAGTTAGAATACTCTTAAGCCTCTCCTCCCATGACCAAAAACAGAGATTTCCCTTTCCTTTCTTTCCCTTGTTTCAAATCACTACTAATAAAAGAAATTTAGCAAACATAGGTAAACAGAAATAACATTCAGTAGTCCGTTTTGTACATAACTTGCAATCCATTAAACAAGGCAGTGACTAACATCACTTTAGTAAACATTATAAACATTAATATAAACAAACATTATAAAGACAAATTAGAAATAATTTCCTAGCTCTTTAAATTTTCCTGATAAAGCAAAAAGTTAACAATAAGCTATTTTAACTAAAAGTATAAAGCATTTCATTTTTTCCTTGCATGTATACATTTCTACTTTTATTGTAGTGTCAATAGCAGTATAGATTTGAAATGGAATTTTTCTTTTCACAACTATTATATATAAATTCATACAGAAAACATATTAGATTTGGAATATCTTTAAATGAGGAATTATGAATTAATCTGCATAAATCTTGAGTGTACATTAGAATGCTTTGTAAGATTAACCAGTCCTGTGTTGGAATATTGTAAACAGTTTTTATCATATGTAGATCTAAAACATTTAATTTATTTACACATTGAAACCAGCATAAGAATCCATGTTGTTCCCAGGAGGTTATTGTTTCCCTCTATATTTTGTGAGGAAAGTTCTTAGCGATGGTAAATGGGGTTAAAAGGTCAAACTAAAGTTTTAGATCTATGTTTGCACTGATAAGTTTCCTAAAGGAATTGGTGTAATGATTAATCAGTGTTGTTTTAGAAGGTTTTGTTATATTATATTGTATACTTATGCATAATATGTACCAGAGTTTGTTTGATTTGTCTATTAAATTTTTTTTAACAGATTAAATTCATGAGGTAATATAACCATTGTTAATTCTTTCCAGTTGGAAAAATAATTTGGGTTTATCTAGTCTATTGTAGTTTTAAGCACATATGCTTTTATATATGTTTCTATTTCTGAGAAGTTCAATCCTCCTTGTTTCCAAGGTCTAATGTGATGAGTTAGAGCAACTCTATTCTTTTTGGGATACCATAAAAATTTTATTAAACATGAGTTTATTTCTTTAAGAGCACATCTTTCAGGAATTAACTGTATTGCTAATGCTACATATAGTATTTTTGGCAATAAGACCATTTTTATCAATTGCAATCTGTCTTCAAAAGTTAATATAATGTTGTTCCACTTTTCTATATATATTTTTATTGTCTCAGTAATGTTTTTATAATTTATTAATATTGTTTTGTTTATATTTTTGCATAACACTATTCCTAAATAATTTAGCATAATTTTTTGTTTTCCTATGATGGATTTATCTGTAATTTATAGTTCTTTTTTCTTATTTAAAAATATAAATGTTGATTTTGATCTATTAAAGTGTAGACCTGACATCTTATAAAATTTCTCTATTACTTCTTCTAGCTCTCCTAATGACTCTCAGGAGTTTGATAGGGTTAATAAAATATCATCAGGAAAAAGCATTATTTTAGATATGTACTGGTCATAGACTTCTATTCCTTTTATTATTGGATTATTGCATATTATTTCTACAAGTACCTAGCCAAAGCAAATAAAATAGGAGAAAGGGGGTATCCTTGTTTAGTACATTTTGTTATATGGATAGCTTCTGAGGTGAAAGGACCTAATTTAATGTAGGCTAAGTTATTAATATATATGTTTTTTAGTAATAAGATGAAGGGAGGAGGAAATTCAAATAATGCTAAAGTTTTAAATAGATATTCCCAGTTGAGGGAATCAAATTCTTTTTCCATGTCTAATCCAATTACAAGTGTTTCTCCATCTTCTTTATTCACATAATCTATAAGAGTAAGTATCCTTTTAATATTATCATGTGTGTGCCTGTTATATAAAAATCCAGTTTGATCATTATTAATTGTCTTTGAAAGTGGGATTTTCATTCTGTTAGCTAGTATTGACATGAATATTTTGTAATTATTATTCAGTAATGTCTGTATGAGGTGCAAAGGTCTGATGGTTTATTATCTTTTAGAATTGGTGTTATGAGAGAATATTTCCATGAGGGTGGTATTTTTGCTTCTGACTGGACTTCTAGCAAAGTTTTATGAAAAATGGAGACTACTGTTGAAGAGAAGAGTTTGTAAATTTCTGTAATTATACCATCTATCCCTGGAGCTTTGTTAGATTTATTTTCTTTTATCTTGTCAACAATTTCTTTGTAGGATATAGGTTTCTATAGGCCTAGTTTTAAGTTTTCGGGATTTTTTTTTTATATTGATAAGGTTTGTATCTAAGTTTATTTGGTTGGTATCTAAATCTTCTTTTTTGGAGTGTTCCATATAATGGAACCAAAATGCTTCAAGGATGTCTCCTATATCTGATACTTTTCCCCTTTCTTTTCATGATATATACTACTAATGTTATTTGCTTTAGATTGTATTTTAATTATTGTAGATAAGCTATGTAGATATCTGGGGGAGGTGGCTAATGAGTTTATTTTTAATTTTTCCAAGGCTAGACAAGTTTTGTATGTTAGAATTTCATTATATTTTTTATTTAATTCCTCTATTTCTTTTTTGACTTCTGGAAAATTCTGAATTCTTTTTAGATTTTGCTGTCAAGAGTCTGGTTTGCAAGTCAAATGATTCAGATTCCCACTCTCTAACTTTGTTTTTGTACCAGCTAAGGGTCTTACCAAATAAATATGCTTTTAATGAGTCCCAAACCATGACTCTACTGATTTCTGTTGTATTATTAATTTCAAGAAATAATTGTAGTTATGACAACATTCAGGGTCTGAATTCTTTATTTTTAGTGATATATGATGGAATTCTAGTTGAGAGGATTAAAGGTTTAAACTCAATTTGGAGCTTCATTATCAGAGAGTCATGATCTGAGAAGGGGCATGGAACAATTGAGAAGTTGAGGATTTTTGTTTGTAAATCTTGAACTATGAATAATTTGTCTATTCTGGTTTGTGTTCCAAATCTATGGTCTTTATGGGAAAATAATAAGGATTTATCATATTTTACTTTAAAAGTGTCAATTAAATTAAACGACTCAATCCATTTTTTAAGGATTTTGAAATAGTTGCTATGCAAAAAGACTTCTTGGTGGTTTCAGAAGCTTCTAAAGTATAGTTAAAGTCCCCTCCCAGTATAAGATTTCCTTTATAATTGTTGGAAATAAAATCTAGGTGTTTTTTAACCATTCCTGCACCAATTCCTGGGAACCAATATAGATTAGCTAAGGTCCATATTCTGTTATTAAATTTAATTCTAACAAATGTTAGTAGACCTTCTTTGTCTTCATATTTATAAATAACTTTTGGAGTGATTATGTTTTTCTTCCAGAGAATTGATACTCATTTTGTCTTTGTTCTGTAGGAGGTTTGAGCTAAGACTGTATAGTCCTTAGTGTTTCAGATAAAGCTGTCATTAGTCTTAAAATGTATTTCCTGGATAAATACTACTTGTGCCTTATTTAGATTTAAATATTTTAGTAAGTTTGATCTTTTATTTGCATTATTTAAGCCATTAGTATTTAATGATAAGAATGTTAACTCCATTTCAAGTTATTGTTGGAAGAAACGTTTTGCTTCTTTTTTATTTTGATTATAGTAGATATACCATATTCTCTGATAACATTGGATGTTATTTTTATGTATGTAAACTTGGGATTGTAATTTAATGTTCTTTCTTCTTTAAATATAAGTAGGGTAAAATTCTGGTCAGGCTTTAAAAAAGCATTTCTATAAAACATTAATTCTAAAGTATCAAATATAAGTAAATATGAATTTCCCATTAAACATGGAATGAAAGTCATTCCTAATCCAATAGATAAAGATATATCTATTAGATTATCACTCATACCTTTAACCAACAATATCAACTGAGCTCCATAAGTTAAATTATTATATGGAGAATTTTCTTAAAAGAGTTATGAAATTCTATATTATTCTATTATTGTTCTATAGTATTTTATATGTCAGGATGGAATGTTAGTAGTGTAAACAATTATTATGTTGACTTAGAAAATATCCAATATTTAGTTACCCTTAAGAGATCCCAAACATGTCAGATATGCAATTTTGGATAAATTAAACGCAACAAAGATGCATACACTAAATAAGCCAACAACAAATAGATTATTACTAAAATAATTTGACTAAAAGGACTCTACAGGAGACAATGAGCGATTACCAATGAAATATGAATTTACTGTAGGTGTACTGTCTTCCTTTACTTTCCCACTCTTCAGCTCACCAACTTCAACTTACACTTATGAAAAGACATGGCTTATCAGTGGTATCCTGGCTCAGAGTAGAGGCACCCTACATTCTAGTGTGCGGTGCTTTTACATATTTATAGATTTACAAAGCAGAGTCTAAGAATGAACTATGATCACCCTGACAATTCCCATCCTGCATAGGGCACCTCCTGCTTCCAGAATGGGTGATCACATCAGGTCTAGAATGAATGTGAAGGTACCTATATGGTAATCAAGACTTACCGTAGGTAAGTATTAATCAAATAGTATTTAGAAAATCTTGAGTTCTCAGGGCAGTTAGAATACTCTTAAGCCTCTCCTCCCATAACCAAAAACAGAGATTTCCCTTCCCTTTCTTTCCCTTGTTTTAAATCACTATTAATAAAAGAAATTCAGCAAACATAGGTAAACATAAATAACATTCAGTAGTCCATCTTGTACATGACTTGCAATCCATTAAACAAGTCAGTGACTAACATCACTTTAGTAAACATTATAAAGACAAATTAGAAATAATTTCCTAGCTATTTAAATTTTCTGATAAAGCAAAAAGTTAACAATAAGCTATTTTAACTAAAAGTATAAAGCATTTCAATTTTTCCTTGCATGTATACATTTCTACTTATATTGTAGTGTCAATAGCTGTCTTTGAAATCCGTACAATACTTTCACTTCTATAAATTATTCCTTTTTCAATTCAGGTTTTGTTTTGTCAAAATGACAACAGTATTTCAAGGGCACAATTAATATTTAGACTGATGTTTCAAGTAAATAACTTGGCAGCTGCCAATTGAGTTAGTTTTATTATGTATGGTTAGTACAAATATAGCATGTTGCAAAAATAATATGTATTTTTTCGTGTGCTGTAGAGGCTGTCATATGCAAGTGACATATATAATGTAGCATGTATAGAGCAGATAGCTTATGGATTCAGGTTGTTAAAGTAAATTATGCTTATTATTCAGGCAGTTTAATTTAAATTCACAAGTAATTTGGGGACATTTCAGTTGAGTTTCATGGAATGTGTAGTCCAATGTAAGTAATTGAGTCCACTTTTTCTCATAAACATATGTCACAATTCATTAAACTAAGCAGAGTTTAACATCTGTCTAATAATCATTATAAAGACAAAGAATAGTAATTTCCTGGCTCTTCAAACTTTCTGATATCGCAAAATGTTGATAGTAAGCTATTTTAACTGGAAGACTAAAACATTTCAATACTTCCTTGTAAATATATATTTTTACTTTTACTGTATTACATGCCGAGTTGCCAGCCCTGACGCACAACCTTCAATGAAGGTACGCCCATTCACGCATGTCTCCACACAGAAGACATGCGTGAATGGGCGTACCTTCATTGAAGGTTGTGCGTCAGGGCTGGCAACTCGGCACGTAAAAAATCCACTGCCAATCATTAGCAGACCGGAGTTCCACTGTGGCGACCCCTGTCCGGGAAAAGCCGAAAGACACAACAACAATAACAACTTTTACTGTAGTGTCCAGAATTGCATTTGAAATCTATACATTACTTCACTTCTTTCAAGTCATTCATTTTACAGTTCAGATTATATTTTGTCAAAATGTCAATAGCATTTCAAGGGCACATTTAATATTTAAACTGATATTTTAAATGAACAGCTATCAGTTACCAAGTGAGTTTGTACAGAGTGTGAGGTAACTGCAAAGATAACATGTTGCAAAAAGTAATATGTATCTTTTCATATGCTCTAGACACTGACAATTTCAAGTAACATATAAAATGTAACTTTTACAGTGCAGACAGCTTGTGAAATCAGCATGTTAAAGTGAGTAATCATTTTTAATCAAGCAGCTACATTTCAGTGCACATGTAGTTTGCAAACATTTCAGTTGTGTTTCCAGTAATATGTAATCCTATGAGGATAAATCATAAAATATTTACAAATAATCCTATTATGTATTTATTTTTACCTTGTTTAGGTTGTTTTTCATTTTAATAACTAAACAACATTACTTTTTCTTATCTGCACTTCGCATATTCAGTGTCCTTAGAAACTGCAGCAATTGTTTACTGTTGCTATGGCAACGCAAATAGAATGTGAAGAAAGCTTCACTTCTCTTAACCAACAGTACATTTTCCCTCCTTTTTTATGTATTTGTTAATACTAAAAGGAAATAATTCAAAGGACATATGTACATGAATGGAACATTTCAGAGTTAATCATGAACATGTCCCCAATCCCAATAAGCATAACAGTGACTATTATTAATATTGTAATAACAATGAATTAAGTTCACTATTCCAATGAGTCTACCTTAAAACTAGATTATTTTAGACTATTATTTATCTATGTATAGATAGTGAGTTATTAAATATATACAGACTATATTAGTATAGTAAATAGGAGAGAATTTAGAAAGGGACACAAGCTGCAGTTAAAATAAATAATGAGAAAAGAGAGAAGAGAGAAAGAAAAGAGAAAATTAAGAGAAAATACACATATACTATGTATATGTGTATATGTGTATATATGTATACACATATACACATATACTATGTATGTTGATTTACAGTATAAATATTTTATGTGCTATATAACCCTTCTTCTGTGAAAGAAAAGTACCCTGTTTTACATACCTGAGGTAATGTGAAAACTCTCATGTGTCATCTGTTTTCAAAAAATATATATAAAGATTCCAGTAGTTAGTTACCTTTGTTTTAAAATTCTAAGCAGTAAAATTGGTTCTTTAAAGTAATGTTAAAACAATTCATATCATAGTAGATGCTTTGAGAGATTTAGCTGTAACAGTATTAGTCTTTTGCTTCTTCTTTTTGACATCTCTCCAGACATTTGTTTCTTTTGTTCTCTTGAGAGAAGGTGACATCCAATCCATATATTCTGGTAAAGTAATCACATTATTAGTTTTAGTAAATGAAGAGGCTTCCTCTAAGTCAATAAAAGTCCTCATCTCATTGGCATACAGTATTCTTATCGTAGCTGGATATGCAAGTTGTGCCTTGATGTTATTTTGTTTCAGAAACTTTATCATTGACCACAATTTTTTCCTTTGTTCCATTATTCTAGATGAATAGTCGTTATCAGATCTTATCAGGCTCTGTTTATATTTTAGAGGTGCCTTCCTCCAAGCAGATCTTAAAATCAGTTCCTTGTCCAAGTATGAAAGAAATTTGATAATTGTTGACCTAGGAGGAGAGTTTTAGTTAGTGGCAGGTTTCCCAAGAGCTCTGTGTACCCTTTCAATGCCAAAGGAAAGTCCTTCTTTTAAATTTAAAAAGTCAGGGATCCAGCTTGATAAAAAGGAAATAATATCCTCACCTTCTGTGTTTTCAGGTAATCCAAAAATCCTGATGTTATTTCTCTTTTCCCTATTTTCCAAGTCATCTACTTTATTAACCAACCATGTGTTTTGTTTAAGAAGTGGTTCTTTCTATGTTTCCACTTCCTTAAGTCTGCTTTCTAAGTCATTTAGAGAAACCTCTATTCCTGTTATCCTTGTCTGGTGTTGTTGTAGTATTTCCTTGAGGGTGTCAGCCTGTTTTTAACTACTTGTTTAAGATTTTCCAGGTTCTCTTTAAAATCATCCATCTTCAAAGACAACTCCTGCAGGGTAGATGCCATCTGTTATAGTTCCTTCTTTAAGGTAACATCCTGGTGAGAATTCTTTGAGTTGCTCATTTTAACAAGTGAATATATCTCCAAGCTTTTTGACAGGAAATGATTTGTAAAACTTCACCAAAGTTTCCAATTATGTAAATTATTCCTTTATCTATAAGATTTCATATTTTGAAGGAACAACAAATATTTTCCTGTCTTATTTAACTAGTTATATGGAGCTCTAAAATACTGCTGCTTTCAGTTAGCCATTCAGGCACCGCCCCTTTTTGTTTCTTTTTGAAAATGTTTCGCATTCACATAACACTGTTCTTTAGATGTGCTTCACAAACAATATAATAAAATAAATGACTGTACTCAAGTAGGGGTGTTGGGATAGGGACTAAACAGTGCTATGAGATGTGATTCTTGCACCTTTAATAGCATCAATACTATAGATTATGCAACTCTGACAATAAAGACAACTCTGGAGCAGATTACAGTTGTTTGAGTCTATAGAATACCAAAGTCAAGTGCTAATGACCTAGAGGCATTCATAATTCTTGTATTAAACACTGGAAGGAAAATGCCAACTGCTGGGGACATAAATTTACCAGAGACAGACAGGAATAAATATGATTCTACAACATTAGTAAGAAAATTATTTGCAATGATATGTAAAGGAGCAGCAGTCATTCAAAGTGTAAACAAACCTTCTACAGAATACAACATACTGGGCATTGTGTCCCTAAGGAGATGATTGTTACTTTGTGTCAAGAGGTTTTTACCTTTGATGTGAGGTAATCATGGGGTTATAAAGGTTAAACTGCTGCTACATAATTCTGCCAAACTGAAATCTAAACCAGTGCACAGAAGATTAATTACAGATTATAAGTAAGCAAAACATCAACTATATAGAACTCAATGGAGTGATGCATTTAATGAAAACATTGCACAAAGAGTGTGGCAAGTTTTGAAAGAGTAATTGTTCATATTTAAAACAATTTAAATATGCTTAACATTAGGATCAAGGCATTCAACACCAGGAGGATATGTGTAAGTATGAATAAGACAACATGATATAAAAATATAGGAAATTAAATCAGGGTTGACTATAACTTGGAAAATGGAAATAAGCTTGGCTGTTAAATTAAACAGTGTGAGGCAAGACCATACGTCTCAACTTCTTAGAGGAAAAAATGTGGACAAAGCCATAAACACATGTGGAACAAAAGCCCAAAAATAGGGACAATTTTTAAATATTGCTCTTACAAACTTAGAATATTGATAGAATAACAGATTTTGGATTAGCATGAATTTTCTGAAGGGTATGAAATCTGAAACTCAAATGTCTGTCATTATTTTCTAATTTCAGTCTTTAATGATTTGCCACTAATTTGCCAAAAAAAAACACTTTTATGCTAAATGTACCAAAAATATGAGACAAAAATCTGGACATTCTGTGAAAATATGTACAGTTGAGAGGTATGGGCAAGATGAGGACACTTTTTTTCTACTCAGATAATTTTTATTTTGATTAAGAAACAAACAATAAATAAGTACTTATTACAATATGCAATCATATTATTTAAAGAATTAACTGTATACAAATTTACATTCAGCCTGGCATGTAAATGAATGATAAGTTATACAGAAGTAGTTAAATTTAACTTAATAAGTAATTATCTCAAGAGGAGGTTAGATCCATTTGTAAAGTGTCAATAAATGACAAAACTTTTTCCCAAGGATTATTAGTTAATGACATATGAAACATTCTTAATTCTTTGGTTTTAACTTCCATTAAAGCCATCTTCTTCAATAAACACAGAAAATCTTGTCTGCTAGGTACTGTGGTAGAATTCCACCTCTTTGTTATGCATTTCCTAGCTGTATCTAGTGTTGTCCAAAGAACGTAGAGGTTAGTTTTATTTTAAAAAAAACACCTTCAGTCATATTCAGTAATATTAAAGCTTTGGTCGTGACAAAATTATCTGTATAAATTGCCTGCATAACATTATTAATATTTTTCCAAAATGGTTTAATTTTTATACATTCGTAGAAAATATGAGACCAATCAGCTTTATCAAACTGTTGACATCTCCAGCATAACCCATTACTAGAAGGATTGATTTCTGAAACTTTATCAGGAGTTAAGAAGGATCTATGGAGGAATTTCCATGTAAATATTCTCCAATAATGAGAACAAGAGGTTAATTTTACTGAGAGTAGCATGTTTGATTTATTTTTTGGGGTTAATTGAATCAAATATCCTTTAGTAATAAACTGCCAATATGCTGGTTTGAGTAATGTTTTGAGTTTTTTTTATTAAATTATATAAGTATGAAGTTCCAGTCTTCATAGTCTCATTATTATATACAATTTCCAACAGTCTGCTTATAAATTTAGGTGAAGGTGAGAATGAAGAATTATTTATTATCCTACATAGATCCTTGGAGAATGTCAATATATTCTGAAGTATTAACCATTCATGGGAATTTAATTTATAAGTTGATATCATATGTTGTATATCCAAAACTTTTTGATTTTTTTATGCATTGGAGCCAACAGATTAGTTTTTTTTTCTGTTCCCAAGAGATGAATTATGTCCCTAGGAATTTTATCTGGAATGTTTTTAGTAATGCTGAAGGGAATTAATGTTGTGAACCAGAGCTTTAATTCCATATTCATATTCATAAATTTCCTAAAGTGATTAAATAAATGATTTATTAAATTTGACCTAGTTAGTAACTCTTATATATGATTCAATGTCCAGAAAATGTATTCCTCCCTGACCCCATTGTCTGGTATGATGTGTATATGCAATTTTGTTTCTTTTAGGATACCATAAGAATCTTAGCAGTATTGATGTTATTTTCTTAAGATAGGTTTTCTCAAGAATTAACAAAGTAGCTTGTACTATATACACAATTTTAAAGAGCCATTTTAATCAGTTGTAGTCTATCTTTAAACACTATGAATAAGTTATTATATTTATTCACTAGAGAATATATTGTATCCATAACCCTATTATAATTAATATTCATTATATCTTGTATATTCTCACACAGATCTGTCCCCAGGCATTTTATTGTTGTGACTTGTTCTCCTATGATATTATTCTTGTCTACTTGTATGTCTTTTTTTTAATTTAATAATAAATATTTTGATTTTTGGTTATTGCAACGAAGACCTGAGATCTTATAAAATTTCTGTATCAGAATATCTACTTCATCTAAAACCTCTTTTGAATTCAATAGTGTAAGGAGTACATCATCAGCAAAAAGCATGATCTTAGAGTTTTATTGACCAAATATATGTTTTCCTTTTATCTTTGGATTATTTTGTATTAATATAGCCAATAGCTCTATAGCCAATGCAAATAAAATGGGTGACATTGGGCATCCCTGTTTAGTACCTCTCGTAACTTGTATAGCCTCTGAAGTAAATGGTCCTATTTTAACATAAGTTATTTTCATAGACATTTTTAATAAATGTAATAAATGTAATAAAAGGGAGAGGAAAAGCATATGATTCTAGAATTTTAATTAAATAGTCCCAATTTAAGGAATCAAATGCTTTTTCAATATTGAGTCCTATTATCAAGGCTTCTATATTTTCTTTATTTAAATAATCAATTAATGTCAATATTCTTTTAATGTTGTGTGCGTATCTATTTTGAATAAATCCAGTTTGATCATTGTTGATTATTTCATGCAATTGATTTTTTATTCTATTTACCAGGATGGACATAAATATTTTATAGTCATTATTTAATAATGAGATTGGACTATATGAACTACAATGGCTAGCATCCTTGTTTTCTTTTAAAATGGGTGTTATTAAAGAGTATCTCCATGAAGGAAGAATTATTGCATGGGTTTTAATTTCAATTAATGTTTTATGTAACAAAGAGTTTATATTTTTGGGAAATAATTTGTGAATTTATGAGATTAAACCATCCATTCCAGGAGATGTACCAGTTTTACTTTCTTTGATTTTATCCATAACCTCTTTGTGTGTAATAGGTTTTTGTAAGTTCCTTTGCAAGCTTTGAGGGATTGATTTAATATTAGAGATTATATTTTCTAAATCAAAATGATCTACTGTATTATACTTATGATTTAATATTAGCGGTTATATTTTCTAAATTGAAATGATCTACTGTATTATACTTATCTGTATAATGATTTCTGTAGTGGCACTTGAAAGCATCTAATATATCTCCTATTTCCGAAACTTTCTTATTTTTTCTTCATGTAAGATATTAACAATAGAATTAGCTTTAGATTGCATTTTAACTTTAACAGACAGATTATGTAAGTGTTTTGGAGAAGTAGCATAAACATTTATTTTAACCTCTCCATGGCTAAATTAGTTTTATGATTTAATATTTTGTTATATCTTTTGTTTAAATCTTCTAGTGTCTTCTTGTTCTTAATTGAATTAAAGTACTTTTTTGATTTATATAATGTGAGTTTCCTTTGTAGTTCTTGTAGTTCTGATTCCCATTCCTTGAGTCTGTTTTTATACCAACCAATCACTTTTCCATAAATATAAGCTTTTAGTGAATCCCAAACCATTACTATGTTTACTTCTGAGTTGTAATTTATATCTAAAAAAAATTAAGTTCACTCACTAACCATTGCTTAAATTCTTTGATTTTTGTAATGTACGAGGGAATTCTAGAAAGGAATGTTAGTGGTTTAAAATCTATTTAGAATTTCAGGACTAATGAATTGTGATCTGATAGAGGACATGGGATTATTGAGAAAGAAGTAATTTTGGTTTGAAGATCTTGAGATATGTATAGTTTATTCTGGTTTGAGTACCAAATTTGTAATCTTTTTGGGAAAATAACAAGGAGTTGCTATCAATAGCATTGAAGGTATCTTTCAATTTTAATGACTCGGTCCATCTTTTTAGTAGTTTTGCAGTAGCTGTTAAACGTGGAGGTTTTTTATTAGTAGTTTTAGAAGTATCAGTAATACAATTAAAATCCCCCTATTATTAGATTTACTTTAGCAATATTTATAATTTGATCCAAGAGTTTTTAACTGTTCTCATCCCAATACCAGGAAACCACTATAAGTTTACTAGTGTCCACAACCTATTATTAAACTGCAGTATGGCTATAGCTATAAGCCCATCATTATCTACATATCTGTGTATTATTTCAGTGTTTAAAGAATTCTTTCTCCATAAAATTATTACTCCCCTCTTCTTAGATTTAAATTTGGGGCATGCTAAGGTACTATAATCACTTGGGTTCCACATGAAATTATCATTGTTTTTGAAATGAGTTTCCTGTAAAAAATATTTGGGGCCTATTTAACTTTAGATATCTTAATAAGTTAGATCATTTGCTTGGACTATTTAGGCCATTAATGTTTAAAGATAGTAAAGAGAGAGCCATGACAAGTTATTTTGAAGAAGTATTTGAAGTGCCATTATATGTATCTGGAACCATCCCCTCCATAAATATTAAAATATTATTAATTTGTAAATATTTATCTATCTCAATGTAGCATGTTATCACTAAAATAATCAAAAGGTAAAAGTCAGGCTTGATGAAACTAATTAATGTTGTAAAAACTAAAGTAAAAATTAACATTGAAGTAGTTCCAACATTAAACCCTACCCACCATGGAATGGAATACATTCCTAGTTCAACAGATAGGTACATCTGATGAATTATCACTCTAGCTTCCTTTTTCCATTCACTTGAGCACCATATATACATTCTTAACTATTAAAGGAGTCTAATAAAATTACTATTATTGTGTTTTTAAACATTCTGAAGCAGAAGTAATTATTTATATACATTAACAACTATATCATTACCATCTAAACATATAAACATATGAATTCTATGGGTCTACCTGATTACGCCGAAAGCTGAGAAGAACGACAACGAGATAACCAACACCGGAAGATCGACAACAGAGAAGACCGACAGTTGAGAATCCCGACACTGAGAACACCGACATGTTAAGGTAAGTGTGTGATAGGGATGGATGTTAGGGTCAGGGTGTGGGTAAAGTAAGTGTGTGATAGTGACGGACGTTAGGGTAGGGTGCAGGTGAGGTAAGTGTGCAATAGTGATGGACATTAGGTTTAGGGGCGGGTTAAGTGAGTTAGGGTTAGGGTGCGGGTAAGGTAAGTGTGCGATAGTGACAGACAAGGGTTGAGGCAGATTAAGTGAGTTAGAGTTAGGGTGCAGGTAAGGTAAGTGTGGGATAGTGACAGACTTAAGGGTTAGGGGCGGATTAAGTGAGCTAGGGTTAGGGTGCGGGTAAGGTAAGTGTGCGATAGTGACAGACCTTAGGGTTAGGGTTTGGGTTAAGGTTAGTGCATATATAGTTGTGTATGTAAGGTTTAGTGTAGGTTTGTAAGGTTTTTGGTGTGCTTGTGTTGTGTGTGTGTTTTTGGGAAAGTTATTTGTTTTATTGATTGTCGGGATTGTGGTTTGTCGGGCATGTGAAGTTTCGTGTTTTTGAACTTTCGGTTTTGTCATGTCGGTTATTTCATTGTCGGTGTTTTGGCATGTCGGTGTTATCAGGTAAACCCGAATTCTATTATAGTGAATATTAAACTTATTCAATTTGTTTGTATCAACATACCTTTCCATATTGGATATAATAAACACTTGTTTTAAATTGGCCCTAGGTGTGAGTGTGTGCATGTGTGTGCCTTCTGTGGAAGGTTGGGCACCGGGCTGGCAACTCGATACTGTAAAACTCCATTGCCAGTCATGAGCGGACAGATGATCCGCTGTGGTAACCCCTAACCAGGAAAAGCCAAAAGAAGAAGAAGAAGAAGCACACATGTTATTTAAAACCTTAATCACAAAGGCTTACAAGTAACACATATTTTGATGATTATCATTTCCTGTAACAAACAAACATAGTTTCAAATATTGTTCATTAAGCTAAAAAAGACTGTATAAATTACTCCATAACATAAATATAACCATTACTCTAATTATGATTTAGCAGGCATTTATAGTTATGTTAAAGAAAGGTTTTCAGAGGAAGTGTATGCAGTTACATTTACAAAAAGATGTACAGCATAACAAATTAGTATATATGATGATCAGGTGCTTATAGAATACTAAATGCTTAGATAACTTTAATGTTATAGTTTGTTAAAGATGTTTCAGACACTAAACTGTTTAGCTTTATAATCTTAAGTAGTAGATATAATCAAATAGAGCATTTCAAATCCGTTTCCATGAATTTTATTTTTTTTATTTATTTATTTATCATTTGTTGACCGGGAAAGTCCGACTAGGTTCCACAGAGCCTGTTTTCAGCGGAGGCCCGGGGAGAAATGCTCCAGATAAATATGTTCATGCTTCTTTAAGCTATGAGTAATCCAATAGCTAATCACATCCTCTCCTACTCATTGCTATAGTTGCATTAAACATATTCAACAACTAAAAGTAAGGTAATAACTGAATATATAGTTTGTGAGATCTAAAGACTTTGAAAACTTCAGTTTAAATTTTCGAGCTCTCATTTCCCTGCTCAAACACTTTACTGTGACTAAACACATCATTATATAGTTTATTCCCTTTTTGTTTACTTCCTATTCACAGTAAGCTAAGAGAATCATTACCAAAGAGCCATTGTACTAGCCTCCGTATAAATCATACAACCAATCAACATCCCTACCTCAATTCAATAACAAGCAAACCTGCAGTTCCAACAATCAATCGGCAACACATTTCAAAGCCTAACATTAAAGCATCACCATTTCCATTTGTCTAAAGCTATTCATGTCTTTTCATCAAAGCGTCAGGATTTCGTCATTCAGGTAACTGTCTGCCATTCAAAGCAATCTGCAAACGTCATACCATCAGAAGTGCACAAATTACATATCTATTGCATACTGGACTCACCCAACTATCATTTCCTCCAGCCAAATCTGACTACATCCTGCAATACATCTCAACATCTTAAAAGCCACATAGAAGCCCATTCATTCAGAAGTGACCAGACATCTCTCGATGATAAACAAAACAAACATCAGAACATCAGGGCGACATTCCAAGCAGTGCTTCACCACTATATGGCTGGGTCTAACAGTGAGTTCCCTTTCAAAAAAAAAAAAAAAAAAACTTCATGCAGACCAGCCACAATCAGATCCACCCCATGTTACTGGAATAATAGCTGTCACTTCTTGGGTACATTCTTTAATTTAGAGTGGAAATCATTCACTATTACCAGATATTCATTGGAAATACAATCAACAAAGTCATTGTAATGGCAATATACAATTCTAACACATCCAAGGGTAATTTCCTTTAGTGACTAGGGCTTAGATGAAGCAAAGGAAATATATATAAGCTGTTTACTAATAAAAAAAAGCTAATTAAGTAAGCAAATAAGCATGATATCAACAAACTGACTATTACAGGGCTATGAAACAGATTTTTTTAACTGTAGTATTACTGGATTGTATGAGCAACTATATGAAATGCTTAATAATTAACATATATTTAGAAGCAAGAAAAAAATAATAACTAAATAAGTAAATAAGAAACATGAAAGAGACATGAGGCAAAGAGGAAAGGGAAGGAATGTTAGAAATAGATGGTTTTAACTAATGTATATCTAAATTAGTAAATTTTGTGTGAAGAGATATAGAAACATGCCTTTTTCTGTATACAAGTGATATATGTATGCATGAGATTAAAAGTTTTGAAACATATTAAGTCCACTTAAAACGATTTTGGTAATTAGGTTGCAGTTGATACTTTGAGAGATTTTACAGATGTAGATACTTTATATTCAGGTTTCTGCTTCTTTTTGACATCAGTCCAACCATTTTTATCAGTGGTTCTCTTCAAGGATGGGGATGCCCATTCCTTATCTTCTGAGATGGTTATGATGTTATTGTTTTTGATGAATTATAGGGCTTCTTCTAGAGTGTTGAATGTTCTCATCTCACTTAGGTGCAGCATCTTTATTTTTACAGGAAAGGCTATTTGAGCTTTGATATTATTCTGTTTTAGAGTTGTTATTAGTGGCCATACCATTTTCCTCTTTTCCAGCACTTTAGTGGAGTAGTCATTATCAAATCTTATTAGATTCTGATTGTATTTTATAGGGCTTTTCCTCCATGTTTTATTTCCCAAAGCATGATGTGCCCTTTCTATGCCAAAGGAAAATCCTTCTTTAAGATTTAGAACTTCTGGAATACATGAGTTTAAGAAAGATATAATGTCTTCTCCTTCTGTTTTCTCAGGTAAACCAAAAATCCTGATGTTTGACATTCTTTCCCTATTTTCTAGGTCATCTACTTTGTTGGAGAGCCATGTATTTTGCTTCAGGAGAAACTCTGTTTGTGTTTCCTCTTCCTTAAGCCTTCCATCAATGTCAGTCAAAGAAGCTTGAATGGTTGTTTGTTGTCTTTGACTGATGTTGCTGAAGTATTGCTTTGAAGACTTCTATTTGTTTCTGAGAGTTCTCTTTTAGATTCTGTAGATTAACCTTAAAATCATCCATTTTGTTGATAATTCTAGCAATGTGCTAGTCACCAGTTGTAGTTCCTTTTTTAGTGTCAGGTCAGAATGAGAATTCTTCGGGTTACTCATCTCCCCAGTTACTGTGTATATATTCCTGAATAATTTGACATGAAATTTCTTGTAAAAATCCACCAAAACTTGTATTTAATTACTTTAGACTATTAACTAAATATCTGTAGTAGTTTTGTTAGAAGTAGATAATATCATTTCCTGAATTTAATACTAGCTTATGGAGCTCCAAAAATTGCTGCCTTCAGTTAGCCATTCAGGCTCCGCCCCTGATGAGGACACGTTTGATAAAAGGTTATATTCAAAATAATAACTGTTTCAAAGATATATAACATTTGGTAGGAGTGAATGTATAACCAAAAATGGTGATAAAACCTCACTGTATCAACAAATAACCAAAAACTAAACAAGATACACACTTGTCCACACACCAAAATCACTTCCTTTAATAAAAACACATGTATCGACCTGTTGTGTGTACATGCAATATTTATTAAAAGGTTAAACACTTTTGTACACGGTAATCTTGTGGACTTCATCTGAGCTGTTAAACAATAGTAAACCAGCAATTTAAATACATAAAATTAAAATAATGGTGTAATTACTGGCCAACGAATGTGGTGAAACATTAAGTAAATAAACACACCAAGTTAAAATGTTAACTTGTGAAACCTTAAAAACTTCATATTAATCCTCAATATTTAATAAATCCATATATAAGAACTTTTTAGCATAAAATTATAACTTAGAGGTCTGTAACTTCAAAACACTGCTTAAAAAATAGTGTCATTCATTCCAGGTTAGGAACTAGCATTCAATTTAATTTGCCATAATAGTTCCCTATATTTAAGCTTTAACTCCCAGGAACCACCCCTGGGGTTAATTGGAACTTTTTCTAATACAAAAAGTAAATAAACATCAATTTATGGATAAGCAAAAGAATAAAAGGGTAGGGTTTATTGTTGAGAACACTATAGATGTACCAAATGAGTTCAACATCGATTGTTTGTTGTTCTCTGTCTATAAAATCTTCATTAATATTGCTCAGTTTCCACTATTATGCCATTCTGAAAGAATAACTCAGCGGAAACGAACAAATCTTCCATCAGTTGTCCATATATCAGACAATACCTGTACTTGTAAAACTCAAGACAAGAGCAAAAAGAACAGGAACAGAGTTTGGTGTCACTATTACATGACAATGGAGAGACTGTTCCATTTGAAATATGTGCTACAATATTAGATAACAGTCTTTCATTCAATATTGATTTTGAAACTGAACTATGTAAAAGACATGGGGTAATGCCTAGAGAGGATGGTAATATGACAACAAGTGATGATAAAGGTTTTAAGATATACTATTACAGTAATACTGATGTTGATATAAGGCACTTTGAATTGCTTAGTAAAGGATTTATGTTTGTGCCCAAAACTAGGACTGATACAGGTGAAGTGTTGATCGATTTAAAATTGTATGTCAGAAAACTTAATTTTATACTTCTATTTCATGACTCTTTTGTTACTACTCACATGCAAGAAGGGTTTTGTAGAATGAGTACTTATAATCCTCGCTTGCATTCCTCACTACAACTGTTTGAAAAGCTCTGTGACTGAGATTTTAGAAATTTATATAAAAGACCTTTTGGCATGTGTTATAATTTAACCAAGGATGACTCTACTTTATTAAAAGATATAATCAGTAATAGAGACATTAGAACAATGAAACTGGATAAAAGGGGTGGAATTTTTCTTATGAATGTGATAGATTACACTATTAAATATATGATATATTAAGTAATAAATGATTAATATACAAGAGTTTAAAGGGAATGAAGAGGGCATAATATAAAATAGACGTTTTGTTGCAAGATTTATTTGATCAGGGTATTATTGAGCATAAGTTTCACAGATTTTTAAAAGTTGACTCTCGAGTGACTCTTACTATTTTTGGCATCCAGAAGATATATAAGGATGTACAAAATCACCATAAGCATTTAATGGTGGCAGCCACAAGCTCTAAAACACACCCATTACTGTTTATGTAGATGGGATGTTAAAACGTTTTTGTTTTCAAAAGATATTCTTATAGTTTTAAATGATTCTTGGGATTTTTGAGAAATATGAAACATGAGTTTTTGATGATTACAGCCTACTAGCCACTATAGATGTTATAGATCTTTTTTCCTGTATTCCAAATGAACTGGGGCTTAAATGCTTTTGAGAAGCCTATTATGAATTTGATATCCTATCTAATAAAGAAACTATTATGCTAGGTGATTTTATGGAAATTATACTTAACATTAATTATATTTATTTTGAGGGGGAATGTTTTAAACAAGCAAAAGGTGTACCCATGGGAGCTGCCTGTTCCTATATTTATGCTAATCTTGTCTTATGGTACGGGAAGCAAATTGTTCTATTTAAATCCATTTTTAGGGAACATATAATTTGCTTTTTGAGGTTCTTGGATGATATATTTATCATCTGGAAGGGGACTACTTTGCAGTTTGATGAATTTGTGAGTTATTTGAATAGTACTACTGAATGTTTGAGATTTACATCCACTTATTCTAATAAAGCTATTAGTTATTTTGATGTCACTATTGAGAACGATTTTCTTATGCATAAATTTTATTCTAACCCATACAGGAAATCTACTTATTCAAATAACTTTTACATTTTAACAGTTTAAGTGATGTTCCAAAAGAACGGTATTGTTAAAGATTAGATGGTATGTGCCTGTAGGTTGATTTGTCATGTGTTTACCAGGATAGTCTGTCTGGATATGTACCCATTTTCAGCAGAGTTCCAGGGAGAAAAGCTCAAGGTATACATCACATTTCATATTGCAATACATAGACAATTTACATTTGTAACAGTAAATGCAAAATTACATTTGTAGCACTAATACATAGAGTCAGATATTTACAAGATACAGATAAACTAGGTACAGAGTCAAATATTTACATAATTGAGAGACAGTATGGTAGGTGTGATAGAATGAAATAAGTTGTTGACATTAGAGTCTGGGATTGTTATGTAGGTGTTTAGGTTCAGATATACTAGTGAAGATAGACATGATGCCAAAGTATAGTGAGAAGAGTAATATATTGAATGCAGTGAAACAGTAAGAGAATGCTAGATAAAGTTTGGTTAAATATATATTAGAGACAGATGGAGGTTGTGATATAGGTTTCATTGCTGTACAAAGCACAGGGGTGATATTTTATATGGATATATTAGAGTCAAAGGAGAGTTATGGGGCGTATGAAAAAATAAAGTAATTATAGAGATACTAAGAGAAATTTGATAGGATGTATTCATGGATCAGGGATCAAAACTAGATTTGGGCTTAAAGTAGGACAGTAGATGGTTATTCTGGTGAAGATGAATTACATAGTTATGTTACATAGCATTAACTTAATGAGACTGCAGATTGTGCTAGCCTTTGGAACTGGTCCATTTTTAGGGCAATACTTTAGGCAAGTGCATGACTTATGAAAGCATCACAATAAAGTTTTTCAGCTGCACATTCACAAAATTAAATGTTAGCATAAAAAACATTGACTCAGTAAAAGTTTTGAAATGGGATCTGTCAGCTCCTACTTTGTCATACCTAATTCTCCAAGTGCTACATTCTGAGGATATACCAACCCTCTTCACCTTTCCATTCAGCTATACAGTAGTACCCTTTCTTAGTCTTAATACTGCCACTAACCTTTCCAGTCCTAGCAGTTCTGTGGGAAGAATTGAAAGGCCTTTGTGGAATACAGACAGACAATTTAAAGGCTGAGATTCAAGATAACTGGACATTTACCACTGTAAAACCTATTTTAAGGGCAAGTGTTCCCTAAATAACATAACTGTCTATAGACCAACAAACCTGCTCTCCAGTATCAGAAGAATTGCAGCATGAATCCTTCTGAATTTGTTACCTAAGTTAAAACTATAGGTATGTAGGTATGTTCAATACTATAATACTATATATATATATATATATATATATATATATATATATATATATATAAATTTGTTACCTAAGTTAAAACTGTAGGTATGTAGGTATGTTCAATATATGTATATATGTATATATATATATATATATATATATATATATATATATATGTATATATATATATATATATATATATATATATATATATATACATACATACATACATATGGGTCTACTTCTTTTCATCGAAAGTACATTTGGTCGAAAGTCAGTTTCCCCAGCACACTTCACTGAAAGCTCATTTCATCGAAAACCCATTTCACTGAAACTGAAGTGCAACCCTGGACTTAGAATATTAAGTAAGGAGGGGTGTGGGGGTACAGCACCCCACACTGGGTGTTGTGGGGGGGCATAGCCCCCACATAGTTTGGGTATAAATTGTCTTTTGGAAAGAGTTATTTATTTAACTTAGAAGTATACATGTGTATGGTTTAAAAAGTTTAACATAGGTGGGAGGCTACTCCGGCCAACCCTGCCACATCCCCTCTTACTTAATATTCTAACGCCAGGGTTGCACTACAGTGGGGAAAAGGCCATGTATAACTTTCAATGAAATGAGTTTCAGTGAAATGAGTTTTCGATGAAGTGAGCTTTCAGTGAAGTGTGCTGGGGAAACCGACTTTCGACCAAATGTGTTTTCGATGAAACAAAGTAGAACCAATATCTATCTATATCTATCTATCTATCTATATATATATATATATATATATATATATATATATATATATATATATATATATATATATATATATATATATATATATATATATATATATATATATATATATATATATATGTATATATATATATATATATATATATATATATATATATATATATATAAATCAATATACAGGGTGAGAAGAATAGGTCCTTGACAACATGCAACCTGTTTTATAATAACGTTGTAGGAGTCATTCAGGCAAATCTTTATGTGAACATTATTTTTATTGATTTTAGTTCTGCTTTGACTGGGTTGTTTGTAAGTTTATTAAAAGAGAAACTGTTGAAAATATGTATTTCAAAGTTCTGGTTTTGAGGATTACAGACTAGCTAACAGAGTATGGCAGTTCAACTGCCAGTCATATAAAGATGAAATTGTGAAGTATGGGCAAAGGATACTGTAGAGATCTGTTTTCAATCCTTATCCCTTTAGTTGCTCTACATCCTTCATTACTATTACCATAAATGTTTTCATTTTCCCTTATGTTGATGAACTAAAAAATATGAAGAGTTATTTCTAATATGTGTGACCATAACACTGCAAAACTGTTTATTAGGGTTATATGCAATGACTAAGTAAGGGTAAAATAAAACAGCTCTCCACTGACTATACTCAAGTACTAATGGGTATCGTCACATTTTTAACCATGCAATTAAGAATTAGACCTATACAGAGATTTGGGCATTACAGAGGATTGGGCTTCAGTTTTTCTCAATCTCTATATTAAAAATGGGTAGATATAGCAACCCTAGAACTTGTGTGGGAATGCCTGTAGCAACCTTCTTCAGTGTGTAAAAAAATATATAAAACTGAAGGAAAAAGCAATGAAAATTGTCTATGTTACTGTAATAAGAAAAAAATAGCACAACCACAGCCTATGTTTCCCTTAAATGAGAACTTTTCAGGATGAACGTCAGAGAATACAAATGTTTAGTAAGTTAATATACAATGTTAAAGGTTTAGATTATGTGGGTGGATATAAACATTAAGTCATATTTTTAGTAAAATGTAAATAAAAGAGAAGAGAAGAGATCTAATTCTAGTATACAAAGCAGCACATCAAGTACCTGTTGCAGTGCTTGGGCTAAAGGACAAGAGAGGACATATCAGATCTGTCTGGGTGTTCTGCCAGGTTGCCCATCTGGTCCCTCCCACCCTTATGAAAGTGGGCCTGTATCTCTGTCTAGGTGTCTGTATCCACTTTCTGCAGTCCCTACCTTGCTCTCACTATAGAACTATTTATTTTCTTTCCTTTTTTGTAAAAATGAAGCAAAGTATTCATTCAGCATCTCTATTTTTCCCAGTCTTTTATGAGTTCCCTCACATCTTTCTTCAGCCTGGCAAGAGCAGTCTCCCCCTTCCTTCTTTCTGCTCTATACCTAAAGAAACCTCTATTCCCCCTCTTGAGCCTTCTGCCAATTCCCACTTTAGCTTATGCATTTCCTGCTCACACCTCCTTTGTTGCCCTTTTGCATGCCTTTTTGTAGTGTGCCTAATCTACATTCCCACCTCTTCCCTTCTACCTTTTGCATACCCTATCTTTTCCCTAAATTGCTAGCTTCCTGTGCAACCACTTTAGTCTTTTTTTTCAATAAACACATTTATTAAATATAATGCATGACATAGGCAATCTTACATTTATCTCAGTGAAAAACAAACTACATTGACACCAATTTAGTTGCAAACGTTAGACATTACAGGCACCATTGAAACAACTGTAGTTGCAAACATTATACATCACTTATAATCTATCTAGTCATTGCCAGTTAAGCATTATATGGCTCATTCAAATCCTGCCTCTTAAACCTCATGCCTTCTCTGCATATAGTGTTCCCACAATTCCTATGTTTTCCTATGTAGTTTGCTCCATTCATTTTCTGAAGATCTCAATTCCAGTTGTTTTATCTCTGTTACTATATTCACTACTTCTAGTAAAGTTGGTCCAGACTTTCATTTTCAGATTCTAGTAACTGTTTTTTGGCAGCCACCATAATTAGACTAGGCAAAGCTTTACTATGTCTAGGCAATTCCGATTCTGTATCATAGCTCAAAAAAATCATCTCCCCAGTCAATCCAATCTGCTTACTCAGCATCTCCAACAGAGCAATCTGCAGGGAATCCCTAAAGTCTGCCAGATCATTGCAGTCCCAAAAATATGTTCCCAGCCACCTGTTTCTTGCCTGTCACACCTCTAACATTTGCTATCCACCTGAGGAAAATTCTTTGGAGTCTACTTGGGGTATAAAAATACCTATGTAAACACTACAATGCCCCATTTGGAATGTACCTCACAAGACACTTCCAACAGCTGGAAAGACCACAAAAGCACCTCACCAAGAGGATTACTGGCATCAAACATATGTCCTATGCAGCCCGACTGAAAAAACTCCAGCTGTACTCAGTGGCATATCGCTTACTCAGAGGTGATCTCTGCTTGACTTACAAAGCCATGTCCAACTCAGAATTGATGGACATGCTCCACCTATAAAAATCCAAGTCACTGAGAGCCACGTGCTCTAGTGAGCTAAACCTCACCACAACAATAAATAGAACATGCTGGAGGGATAAATTCCTGTCACAGACACTCCCCATGCTTTGGAACAAAATTCCTAAGTACATTAGGCAGAGACCCTCACTAGCACTCTTCAAGAAAAGCCTTGACAAGTGAATGGATAACAGAAAATACACCCCTGGGATCACTTCATTGGCTCTGCTTGACAGAGGCTCAGTTAATTCATCAGTGGGGTGGCGAAAGCCGACACACTCTGGCTAGGCTTAAAAATGCCCTCGGGCAGATAGCCTAGTACCTACCTATGAACCTATGAACCTAAGATCCTAAACCTTCTAGACTTTGTTGCATATCTGGTAGATATATCCCCCATTGTCTCTTTGTGAATTGCTTATCCAATCATCTGAAGTAGTTAACTTTATTTGATCATCAACCTGTGGGTTTCGGATCCAATACGGATCCAAGCTGGTGGCTTACCAAGCAAAAGAGCCGAGCTCCAAGCTCCTCCCCCCTACCCATACTACACTGTAACCTCCTTCCGTTCCCCAGATCTCATTTGCCGCGGCTTCACCAAGACAGGATTCTTGAGCTCCAGGCAGGTAAAGCGGGTTTATTTCACCAAACTTTAGCTCTGTGTTGGTGTGTGTGTGTACTTAGTTAAAGTTTTCCCTTTTTTAACCCTCAGGTTTTCGTTAAAAAAAAAAAAAAAAAAAAGTAGTAGAGAAAAGAAAGTTTAAATTCCTAAACTTTCCCCCAGTGCAGGCCTCCCTTTCCCACACTTGGCATATGTGTGTGTGTGTGTGTGTGTGTGTGCGTTTGGCTAGTTAGCCTTGTTTAGTGTAGGTGGCTATGTCGGAGTCACAAAAACTGACTTTTTCTAAATGCACAGAGTGTGGCCATAAACTGTCGCTGGCCGATGGCTACACTCTGTGCGTGGTTTGTTTAGGGGTTCCACACCTTACCTCGGGCTGCAAGATATGCGCAGCCTTCAACCCTCGGGCCCTGTGAGATTGCAGGACCAAGCTGATTCTGGCTGGTCTTCTTCCAGCAGAACCAGACACCTCTTCTTCTTCATCTTCTTCAGCTATGGCTGTGGCTGTTCAGTCTTCTGGCCCTCCTCCCCTGTCCGGGACTCCAACTCCCACTTCCAAACAGGGTGACAGAGAGGCCAGGAAGGAGAAATATAAAGAAAAGGATAGAGAGAGAGAAAAAGAGAGAGATAGAGACAAGGAGAGGAGTTGAAAGATACAAGCAGACTTGGATCTGTCACCCCCCTCCCCACTAAAGTGGTCTCTACTCCGGAGAAAGTTGCTAGGTCATCTTCCCTCGGCTCTGTTCTCTAAGATTCACCCCGGAGCCAGAGGAGGAGGCACAGCCCTCTTCGAGGTTGTCCTCACATCGACCCTCCCAGCCGATGAAAAGATCCACGAGGAGCCTCTCTGAAGCTGACATGGACAGGATGATGAAAAGGTTCTTGCAGGCTCAATTGCAGATGGGAGCGTTGCTGGCCCCCCCCCCCAGCTGGAGCATGGAGTTCGGCTCTGACGTTCCCCCCGATAGCTCCTTCTCCAATTCATCCCCAGAGTCAGGGGGTTGGTGCCGATGGTTCCTCCAACCTCGACGCTGGCCATGCTCTCATGTCTGTTTTATCCCATGTTGGAGCCGAGATCTGGGCATTGGATCTGAGGTGATGAGTGTGTCGTTGGCCCCATTATGGTTGGGACCCATTATCCCTCTGGGTCCGACTGCTCCAGGCTCAGCTCCAATCCCCTTGTCAGATCCGAGGGGCACGGCTACCCATCCCACCAGTTTCAGGGAAGCCGGTTCCCCTTCAGCCTTTGATGTTGTGGAGAGGGTACTCTCAGGAGAATCAGGACCCCTCACTCTTTCCTTGGAGTCTGCCCCTGCTCCCTTGCAGTTGAGTATGTCTTCTATCATCCAGTCCTCCCAGGGACAGCCTGTGTCTGATATGCCCCAGACGGTTCCCATTGAGGAATATGAGACCATTTGTGAGCTCTCCCCGGAGAGCCCCCCAAAGAGGTCCCTCACAAATGCCAGTGCAAGAGGAGGCACATGGACTCCCCTGAGTCCATCACTGAGGATACCAACTTGGAGGAAAGGGAAGGCTCCCCCAAATCACTCCCCAAAGACATCTCCTTCAGAGACATAATGGAAATTGTCCACCAGAGCGGGGGGCTGGTCTGCCCAAAAGCCTTCCTCGGACGAGTCAGTATTTCTAGAGGTGTTTGATGCAGGCCCATCTACCTCTTCGGTGTCCTCCTCGGCTGATCCTCTGGTTGACCTCATTACCACCAGAGCTTGGAAGGAACTGGACACTGTAGAGCCAATAACCAAATGGCCAGATAAAGTATTGAGCCCTCCTGCTGACAAACCCACATGGAGTAAGGGTTTCCCAGCTGATGCCATGGTGGTGGCGGCAGCCACCAAAAAGGAACTGGCCCAGGAAAGTTCCGCGGTCCAGCCTCCGGACAAGGAATCTAGGGCGATGGATCGTCTTGGAAATCAGATGTTTGCTTCAGCTACCTTTGCTTTAAGGGCACTGAAGTACATGGCCCATGTGATTAGACTTCAGCACGACCTTGTGAAAGAGTATGCAGAGTCTCCCCCGGAGTCCATTTCAGCTGAGGATAAATGGTCATTCTTGGCTCATATGGCCACTCAAGTCGGATTCAAATACATCCATGTGTTTACTCTCTCATGCCACCGAGGGAGCCACTAGGGTGGCTGGGTCCGGTATTGCCATGAGGCATCATGCCTGGCTCCGGCTTTGTGATTTTTCGGAACCTTTCAAGGCATCCTTCACGAATGCCCCTTTTGACAGTTCAACCCTGTTCGGGAAGACCATCTAAGACATGCTAGCCCAGAGTGAGAAGGATAGGAAAATGCTGTTGGCCATCGGGATCCACTTCTACAACCCTCAAAGGTCCTTCTCCAGGAACCAGTGAGGGCAGAAGAAGTTGTGGTTCCAGAAGTCTCAGCATTCCTGGAACGCTCTGGACTCCTTCTCCCCTAGAGGCAGAGGGGAAAAGGTGGACGCCAGCCCAGAGGCAGAGGGTGGCCGAAGAACTTCGGGTCATGGGAACTCTTTTCTGATCGACCCCCGCAGCAGCCCTGAGGGGTTGCCTGATTGCTCCACTCCTGAGGCAGTCAGGGGGCATTGTTCAAGGCACCTAGCTCAATGGGAGTCCATAATGTCAGATCACTGGGTACTTCAAATAATATCCAGAGGTTATTCCATTCCCTTCATAAACAGTCCCATATCCACAAGGTGCCTCCCGGATGTCCCACCCGCTCAAAGGGAGGTAGCAGCTTTGGAAATAGAAAAGCTGCTAGGCAAAAGAGCAATCCAGCTAGTGCCCCCAGATCAGTCTGGATCAGGCATCTATTTCAGGCTCTTTTTTGTGCCAAAAAAGCCAGGGGACTTGAGGCCGATTCTCAACCTATCCACGATGAACCTGTGCATTGCCAAGGAGAAGTTCCGGATGGTCACATTACAATCCATCCTGCCATTCTTGCAGGAGGAAGACTGGATGTGCTTGGTAGACCTCAAGGATGTATACTACCATATCCTGATGGACAGGCGATCCAAGAGGTTCCTCTGCTTTCGGCTAGGAGCTAATCACTACCAGTTCAGGGTCCTACCCTTCGGTCTCAAGGTCATGGCAGTTGTAGCGGCCCACCTGAGGCTTCAGGGCATTCAAGTATTTCCGTACCTGAACAACTGGCTCCTCACCGCCCCCACCAGGCATCAACTTGTGCTAGCCAGAAATGCCTTTCTTCAGTTGTCGAATTGGCTGGGTATTACAATAAACCTCAAGAAGTCCTCTCTTCAGCCTGTTCAGATTCCGGACTTCATAGGGGTAAGAATAGATTCTCTTTAGGCCAAAATATTTTTGACCCCAGACAGACTTCGGAGCCTGGCCCTTCATATCTTGGCGCTTCTTCAGACTCTTTCACCCCTCAGTGGAGTTAGTCCTGAGAGCCCTAGGGTACATGACAGCAGCTATAAATCTGGTTCCTTGTGCATGTCTGTATATGAGAGTATTACAGTGGACATCAAAAGTTCAATGGTCTCTGCTATATCAGCCTCTAGACTTCCCGATCCCTCTAAGCAAAGTGTGCAAAGCTTCTCTCATGTGGTGGCTTCAATCCCAGGATCTGCCAGAAGGACACCCCTTTGTTACGCCTCCACCCCAAGGCACAGTAACCTCCCACTTAGGGTGGGGAGGCATTGCTCGGGCAGGACTGTCCAAGGCATGTGGACCCCAGGCGAGACCATTCTGCATATCAATGTTCTAGAGATGAGAGCAGTCCTTTTAGCATTGCAGGCCCCTCATGCTTCTCTTCCTCTGGGAACTATTGTGATTCAGTCAGACAATATGTCAGTGGTCTGGTATATCAACAAAAAGGGGGGAACCAGGTCCTATCCACTTTGTCAAGAAGCCATGAGAGTGTGGGAATGGGCAATCTCCACCAACCGTTTTCTGATAGCAATGCACATCCTGGGATGGTCCAACAGTTTGGCAGACAAACTGAGCAGGATTATCCTTCTGCCTTACGAGTGGTCTCTGAACCATTATGTAGCAGAACAGATCTATTCCAAGTGGGGTTAGCCTTATTGTGATCTCTTCACATCGCTGTCCAATGCGAAGTGCAGTGAGTTTTTCACTCTGATTCCCCCGAGGGTGGAAGCTCCCAGAGACACTCTTGTCCATGCTTGGCTGCCTGGTCTTCTTTATGTGTATCCCCTGCTTCCTCTCATGACAAAATTCTTACAGAAAGCTCATTGGTTGAGGAGCAGGGTTATCCTCATGGCCCCATTCTGGCCTTGTCAAGTTTGGTTCCCTTGCATATGGTCTCATCTACTAGCGCCGCCCTGGATATTAGATCCCATTCCGGATCTCATTCATCATCCTTCAGGAATTCCTCCATCGAATCTGGACAGCCTCAAGCCTACTGCTTGGTTGCTCCAGTTCCATTAATTGCCAGGCCACCCGGTCTCTCTTCCCCAGTTAAGTTCATTCTGGTAGCAGCACACAAGTCCTCTACCAGGAAGTTGTGTAGTAGTAAATGGAAGCGTTTTCCATTTGGGCTTCTCAGAGAAATTTGGATCATTTTACTGCTCCTGTTCCAGCGGTGTTAGACTTTTTGTCTCAAATCTTCCAGCAAGGGGCCAGCTCTTTCACAGTGAAAGTCCAGCTGGCAGCTGTATCCCATTTTCATGTAGGAGAGAATTCAGGTTCTCTAGCTGCTGCCAGAAATTGTAAGACCTTTTTTTATCAAACGTACTTTTTTACTGAGACCTCCTATCAAACATCCTTCTTCTCCATGGGATTTGACTTTGGTTCTTCAGGCCTTAGTTGCAACTCCTTTCGAACCCGCAGCATCAGTTGATTTGAAATTCTTGTCATGGAAGACAGCCTTCCTGGTAGCTATCACTTCAGCTAGAAGAGTGTCAGAGCTTCAAGCCTTATGTATGAAACCCCCGTACCTAGTTTTTCATAAGGATAAGGTGTCTCTCAGGACTAACCCTTCTTTCCTTCCTAAAGTTGCTTCGGAGTCAAACATTAATCAGTCTGTTAATCTACCTGTATTTTTCCCTAATTTTCAAAATAAAGGGGAATACAAACTTCATTTGCTGGACATTCACAGACAGTTATGCTTTTACTTACATAGGTCTAAACCCTTCCATAAATCTGATCAGCTGTTTGTTTCCTTTGCTAAACCCTTTTTAGGGAAACCAGTTTCAAAGGCGACTCTTGCTAGATGAATCTCGCTTTGTATTTTACAAGCATACAAAGAACATGGATTACCGGAAACAGAAGGGGTTCATGCTCATTCTACTAATTCTATGGCTTCTTCTGCTGCATTTTGGTCCAGAGTTTCCCTGGATAACATTTGTTCAGCAGCTACCTGGGCTTCCTCTCACACTTTTATTACTCATTATAAGATGGATGTGGTGTCTAGAGGAAGGACTTCTTTTGGCTCTGCAGTGCTCCGGAATATCCTTCCTTAAGGGCCTCCCAAGATTACTGGTAGCTGGGGACTCTGTCCCACAGGTTGATGATCAAATGAAGTTAACTACTTTAGATAAAGAAGTTATGTACTCACCATAACTTTCCATCTGAGTAGTTAGACGTCATTTGTCATCAGCCTTCCTCCCTCCTTCCCCCTGACCTTGGTGGTTTATATCTGTTTCTCGGGCTCAACGCCCTGGGTCTGGTGAGCCTAGTTTATGTGTTCTGGTCAGGTATTTATATCTGAGATTGTTGTTTATCACGCAGTGGGTGGCAAACTTGATCTGAGGATTGGAAGGAGGTTGTAGTGTAGTATGGGTACGGGGGAGCTTGGAGCTCAGATCATTAGCTTGGTAAGCTGCCGGCTCAGATTCGTATCGGATCTGAAACCCACAGGTTGCTAACAAATGAAGTCTAACTACTCAGATGGAACGTTATAGTGATTACATAACTTATTTTCTTTTCAAATCCTTTCTAAGCTCCTCTGATTGATTCTTATAATTATCATGCAATATTTTATTATGCTGTACTAATTACTCCTTTTTTAACAGCAGCTTCTGTTCTAGATTGTATTACAAAATCTACCAGTGCTGGTCTTTGATTTAGGACCCCCCCCCATTTCTTTCTCTTTGCCTATACTGTGATGTCAGTCCTTGATAGGGAAGGCAATATTTAATCTGCAGTCCAAATAAATTATTAGTCTCTTCCCATTCTATTACCTTTCCTTTTCTAGTTATTTGCACCCAATACCTTGGTTCCTTTGCCAGTTTTCTCCAATAAATTCTAGCCCCCTCTTGCCTATTGTTTGTATCCCTAACTACAATCATCCATATCGGCAGAATCTCTTTTCTCCATTCTTGTTCTGCTTTAGTTCTTAGAATACTCCCTGCTATTTAATGAATGTAGTACTCTGTATGATTTTTGTTGTTCTCCTTAAGAGTCTGCATCCAAAATCCCAATCTGTCCTTATTTCTTGAGCTTCCTCCCTATATCATCATCATTCCTTTCTACTTAGAATTATAGTTTTCTGCTTGTGCTATGTATAAGACCCTTAACTGTGTTGCTCTAAAATACCCCCTCTCTAATTGATTAATCCTAGTTCTCCTTGTTTTATGGGAAGAATCAGCTTATCCAACTTGACCCTTGCTGTCTTCCCTTCCTAGATAAAATCCTTAAACTCTTTTTTAATTGCTATCTGCAGCTTCACCTTTGTTGATAAAAACATGCCTGATGTATGTATAAGACTAAAAACATTTAATTGCTTGTATCTTAGTATCCATATCCATATAACAAAGCTTCCAGTTTCTCAATTTTTGTATTATCTTTTGTTTAGTCTCTTCCCACATATTTTTAGCTGCCACAGCAAAGTCATTTCTAATACATACGTCTAAATACTTCATTTTATAATGTCCCCTTAAATATGGATATTGTTGGACCAATTTGTGTGTGGGTGCATAATTTACCGCTATTGCCTTTCTTTTAGCTTCATTAATTTTGTATCCTGAGAAAATTTGAAACTGTTTTAAAATGTTCCACAGCACTATAATGTCCCTTTCTGGTTTTGTCATGTATAAAACAATATCATCTGCAAAGAGAGCCAGCTTTTCCTGACCACCATACCAGTTATATCCTTGAATTTCTGAGTCCCTTATTTGTTTGCCAATGGTTATAAATGTAATGCAAATAACAAAAGGGAAAGCAGACAACCCTGCCTGGTTCCTCTACTCAAGCAGAAATATCAGAGAGGACCCCACCCCCTTTAATTTTCACCTCCAATCCCTTATATATACTCCTAATCAACCTTAGAATTGTATCAGGGAAAGCAAATGCTTCCATTGTCCTGCTCATGGAGTCCCAGTCTACTCTGTCAAATGTTTTCTGTGCATCAAGACCCACCAATAACAATGGTGTTTTATTGCATTCTCCTTCCCTCTGGTTCATCAATGTTCTGTTAATATTGTGAAATGTTTGCTTCCCCTCCACAAAACCACATTGATCCATATCTATCAATTTTGGTACCACTTTTGCCATTCTTTTAGCCATTATAGGCACAAACATTTTAAAATCATGGTTTAGTATTGAAATGGACCTGTATAAAGCTAGATCCGGAGGATCTTTACCCTCTTTAGGTATTCTCTTCTCTTCTCCTCTTCTTAAAATATTGTTAAACAAAACTTCCCAGGTCTTTATCAGTTTTTCCCTCCTAGCTTTCAGACTTCCACATGGATACCATCCATTCCTGGGACTTTCCTGTAGATTGGTTATACATAGCCATTTTTATCTCATCTCTTCCTATCCTGTTAGTAATTGAGCCTCATCTACCTCTAACCTTGGCATTTTTAATTTTTCCATAAACATTTCCATTTGTACCTTTTCTTGGTTTCCATATTTCTCTGTTTTATACAAACTTTCATAAAATTTTCAAAATATTTCTAATACTTCTACAGGATCTCTTGTTATAGGCTCCCTATGCTTGGCAACAGCCCTTTCCACTTTCAGTTGCTTGAGTCATTATGCTAAAAGTTTTTGTGCTCTAGAATTATTATCAAAAAATAAATGCTTAACAGCAATATTTTTAAACTTGTGCATGTTATCTAGGTAATTCCTTATTTTCTGTTTAGCATTCTGCAGTTGCTCCTTTTCTTGTTTTGAGAGATTCCTGCTATTTTGCAATACTAACATTTGTCAGTTCCTCTAAATAATTCTTGTTACTTCTTAGCCACATCTCCACTTCCTTTATTTCCACCCTAGTTTTAAATTACACTTTAATTTTATCCCACTCCCTAGCTATATTTTCAGAAGAAATTTCAATCTTCTCTAGTAGCTCCTGAATTAATTCCAAAACCCATTCCTTAAATTCCTCTCTTTTTAGCCGCTAGGTGGGAAAGCGCTAGTGTCTCATTATTTCATTACTTTGCATATTGATTTTAGTTATTATCAGTGCATGATCTGAAATAGTTATTGGGTGCGTTTGCAACCACTTTAGTCTTATTCAGTTTCTGCCTGTTTGCTTCTTTCTCAAATCATTGTGCCTGAAACATTCTCATAACTTGCTTAATTATGCAGTTTGTCTCCGTTCCCCAAATTAAAATTTTGCTTTCTCAAATTTCTCATAATTCTCTTTCCTAAAATTCTACCCCACCATCTGTGCCCTTATGAACTAATCTTTCAACCCTCTCTCTAAACCATACAGTGACTTGATTACTATTGACTACTGGCATCCTTACCTGCACATCTATAACCCTTCTGCCTTGCTAAGGACTAAATCCATTATTATACAATTCCTTCCCTAAAACGTGCACATTGTAAATCCCTCAATATACTAACGGAAAAAGGTCCGGTCGCCCAGACTTTTTCCGTTAGTATAAAACACTGTCTCACTATGTTAAAAGAGTTTAACATAGCGACACAGGTTTAAAAAAAGCAACGGAGATCTCCATTGCTTTTTTTAAAGCTGTCTCGCTATGTTAAACTCCTTTAACATAGCTTAATAGTGTAAAAAGCAACGGACATCTTGCAATCTCCGTTGCTTTTTTTTAAAGCTGTCTCGCTATATTAAATGGGTTTAACATAGCGAGACAGCTTTAAAATAAGCAGCAGAGATATCCGTTGCTTATTTTAAAGCTGTCTCGCTATGTTAAACCCATTTAACATAGCGAGACAGTTTAAAAAAAAAAAAAAAGCAACGGAGATCGCAAGAGCTCCGTTGCTTTTTACTGTTTCGCTATGTTAAATGGGTTTAACATAGTGAGACAGCTTTACAATAAGCAACGGAGATCTCCGTTGCTTATTTTAAAGCTGTCTCGCTATGTTAAACCCATTTAACATAGCGAAACAGTGCTTTTGCCCACAGCTCTGATGTACTGCATAGGCATGCGCAGTACATCAGAACTGCCGCAGAATACCAGACAGCTGCGGAAGGGCAGTAAAGAGGCATTATACAATGCCATTATTTAAGAAAAGTAATTATTTCTTTTCTTAAATAATGTCATTGTATAATAGCAATAACCCACTTCTGGGTGTGGGTAATGCTGTATTTACCCACGGTTGGCTTTGTTTGGTCCCGAGGGCTTTGCCCTCGGGACCAAACCACGCCAACCATGGGTAAATCCATCATTACCCACACCCAGGCGTGGATTATTGCTATATTCTTTATTTTATGACACGGTTCTGCCCCATTTGGTTGAATCCATCATGGCCCAAAACCTCAGTCAACTCCTACTAGCAATCCACTAGTCTGTTCTTAGCAGTTTCATACTCTCCATGACTATAACCCTCTACCTCCCTCCATGTTTCTGTATTATGTCCTGAAAAATGTTAATATTAACCAGACACTAACATGGGAACAGTCCCTAGACTATACTATCAGAATCTTAAAATTAGATACTTTAATACGGTAATGAATTTTGGTCAGCAATGTGCATATCAGACTGCCCTACATCCTGCAACATCAGGAATGTCATGGTGCATCCATTTATTAGTCTAAAATGTTTTCATTAGCTTGAAGTATATTATTAAATGAGTAGTTTGCACAAGGCAATCAAAATTAAAAAAGATAATTTGGAAAGTTTGTCTCTGTTCTTGGTTAACATGATTCCACTTCTGTTCAGACTCACCCTGTGACACTGAAGATTACATAAAATAAAAAGCAAAGATAAGATACCTAACACTAAATTTACTTTTGAACAAAATCTAATCAGAATCCCCTTAATGAAAATTAATTTTTAAAGGGTTAAAGCTCAACAAATGCAGACATAGGAAGGGCACTTTATTCACCACACCCATTACATATATTTTAACCATAGGATTACTGCACCTTGGACATGAAATACCCACCTTGATGTTGTCCATATTGGGCAAATGTGACATTTATTTTTTTTATTTGCTTATTTGTTTACTTACATTTGTTGACTTGAGTAGAGCAGTTATCCATCTGGACAAATTTCAATCTCAGCATGGGAGATGCATTCAGAAAGTGGCAAAACATTATAGCTGAAATTGTCCAATGGTTAAAAAATAAGGCAACAATATCATACAGTAAAGTTTACCATGCCAAAAATGCTAGCACTGAAGGCTCAGAGATAACACAGAATAATGTTACTGTATATTGTAATTCATAGAAGATACAGATGTTTACATACTTGCCATTTGATGCATTCTCTAAATGGTAAATCTTGCATGTAAAACTTTACAAAATTTTACAATGAAGCTTGACAATTTATTTAACATCAGTCTAACAAAGTCTTCCTGAATGAAACAAAATGTATGAGATTGCCTTCAGCTAATTCACAAAACACATTTTTGATGGAATCAAGCTTCCACCTTCCTATGTGTGTGTGTGTGTGTGTGTGTGTGTGTGGGGGGGGGTACCTCTGCTCCCAACAAGTCTGAAGTCAGTAGTTCACCTCAAGGCAAGAGCAATGTCCTGTCCTTTGTGACCTGCTCTTCGTATCCATTATTTGGTCAGTTGAGCATCATTGCACACTCAGTCCTCTTGAAACTACCTGCATACCATTAGACGTTAATGAAGCCAACACTCAGCCAATAGGCCTGATACAAAACATTTTGATTAACCTGTAGAGGATTTGTTCCCTACTTATGGGACTAAATGAGGTCTTTATTTCCTACTACCTGCCTAATGCCACTGATGAGGTAGCATCTTAGTTCAATTGTCAACATTTTCTACTGGCTAAGTGTTGATATGGGCTCCATAATGACATAGCAAATTTCACTTAATTGGGATTCAAATAATGTAAGCAAAACATGTAAAGCACATAATAATGCAAATACACAGAGTTGCAGTTTAAAACATCTCACAAACATAAGTTATTATTTTTGCTGGAGGTCAACCTTTTAACACAAGAAATCTAGACAAAGCCTGACATACTGGGAGGACAAAGGTCCAAAACTAGGGGCAGATTTTAAATATTGCTTTTTTTAACTTATTAAGTGGCTAGAATAACAGGATTTATGATAATTTTTGGAAGGATGTGAAATCTGAAACTCAGATCTATATACCATCTAACCCCCTTCTGTTTCATTTTTTGCATAATTTCTGCTACCTCCCTTCCTCCTCTACCTACAGTCTATTTGTTAGCTCTTCTACCACCTATTACTCATCTCTTTGCTACCCCCATCTCCCATTACTCACTCCCACTTTTAAACCTTACTAGGCATAATGTTTTACAAATTTAGTGTGGAACGATATAGAACTATTTATGTATATCTCTTACTCAATTAATGCTATACCCTTTGCATAACTTAATTATTTCATCCTTTGTAAAGCTAAACTCATATTGTATGTTAATTGTGAACTGCTACCTGACTTTGTATCCAAAATGTTATACTACTATGTTATTAAATTCATCTTACTGTGGAGCTTTTCTCCCCGGGTCTCCGGTGAAAATGAGCCACTAGGCTCAGTCGGACTAACCCGGTCAACAAATGTAAAATAAAATAAAAATAAATAAATAATGTCATTATTTAGTGACTTCTCTCCTCAGATCATTCCGGTGATTTTCCAGAAAACCACACATTTTATGAGAAACAGACCAAAACTTGAAGGCAAAAATCTGGACATTCTGTGAAAATCTGGACAGTTGAAGAGGTGTGTCTATGTCTCACTCCATCCTTCTAATGTGAGGACCTGCTGCCAGAAACCTCAGCCTCTAAATGTATTAAATTCAGTGTTGCCTACTCTTGGAGAAAAGCAAACCAAAAAAATGTCCTTTACCTATTTCTTTGTCCTTGGAACCAGTACTAAACATCATCTACAAAAATCCAAATCACTGAAGTACCAGCAATTTTAGGCTTCATTTAACGGTGCATGATGCCTCAGGTGTCAGTAAGAAGCTAGGTGACAAAAAAAGCAGTGTTCCTTTCATGCAGTTTCTTAAAGCAGTGATAATGGAGCCTTATAACATTATTATTCTAGTAGTCATTTTCTCATATCATGTTATTAATTATATTTATTGAATGTTTCCATTTTGTAAAATGGATTATCCTGTACTGTAATTTAATTGAATATCATACCATGTGCCAGTTGTGTTTTGTGTGTGTGTGTGTGTGTGTGTGTGTGTGTGTGTGTGTGTGTGTGTGTGTGTGTGTGTGTGTGTGTGTGTATGGGTCCTCCAGGTAAAACTGATGTGTGAATATCTGCATGAACACAGCCAAGCTCTGTGCTAGTTTTTAAGGAAATTTAGGATCTATGTATGTAATACAAAAATTAGAGTTCTTAACCAATACAAAAAATCATGTATCGCATGTAAATGTCTTCTGTAGTTAATCAGTAAAGTAAGCGTTCAGATGGATCTTATGGTTTCCCAGAACATTTGAACTGATGCTCTGGTATCCTTCTTTGCCTACACTTGCAAAATATTTAGAAACATTGTGCATTGTTTATAGTTTTATTCTAATTCTTCAGTTGCAATAAATTGTTAATCGTGGCTTTGATGATTTTTTGAGTATCGTTTCCATACAGACTTGTAAGTGATCTTGTCTTAAAAACACTCACTGCAAACAACTATTTGAAATCCTGAGTGATATACAAAGTACATTTGGAAAGCAGCAACAAAGGGAAGTTTCAAATTTGTACATTGTCTTGAAAGTAAAAGAAACTCTCAAAAAAGATGGAGAAGTATAATACTGGAAATATATTTGGTGAACAAAACGAGGAGGAACGTGACAGAAAAGTAGAATGTAAAACAATATCTGTGTGAATTATGAATATTTTGTCTTGCAAATGATGATAGCTATCAATTTTTGAGGTACTTAGAAGAAATAACTGAAAAATTAAGGGTTAATATAACCGAAAACTTGAAAATGCATGCAACTGTTCACCGGGATATTTATAGGTTCTTAGCATTTGCAACTTTCGGTATTTTATCTCCAGATTTCAACAGAATACTTTAGTATAATTTCCTAGGAACAAAAATAATACAGACTTCAGCATCTGATATGTAGAGTGATTTTTGCAATCTTTGAAAAACATATTTTGTAGTGAACCTGAAAATGGCATTTAACGTAATTCATAAACAAATGTAAAAAAATAGTAAATATTACTATTAAGTATTGAGTAGAAACTGCCAAAGTTATGTGGCACCATTAAAATGACTTATGATGCCATTGATTTTCAGCTTTTTGTCAAGCACAGAGATTATCTTTTAAAATGTTACTGCAGGGCAGAGTCAATAAAACCTACACAGTTTGTTTACACAGTGTGCGTGTCGTGCCATGACACGAATATGGTAGCGAGTTGTTTTAGATTCAGTAAGCATCTGTACACTGTGTTTAGAGCTGCATAGAGAAGGTAAACACTGTGGCACACTAATTATACCATAAGCAGCTGAATTTTATGCTGATTAACCAATCCAAGATGGAGGAGCTATTCAACAAGCTATAAAGCAACCGTGTAGATTCCATGCTAGTTTTCCCTGAGAACTCCAAAACCAAATGGAATACAGCCATGGAAAGGCGTCTACACAGAAACAATGTTAGGGGCTGCTATTGCTTTAATTCATGTGTACATACAACTGGCTGAAGTCTATGCTGCTGCTGCTGCTAACAGACCATGGCCAAAAAGGAAAAGAGTTTTCGGACCTCAGTTAACGTAACACAAATCTGCATGATGGGGAAACTGTAGAGGGCTACAGTGTAGCTAGAGACACACTACAGGACATCTGCGACCTCTGTCATCCTCAGCTCAGACACAGGACAAACTGAGGGGAACCCATACCAGTGGAGACAAAGCTATGTATAGAATTTGAGCTACAGGAACCTTTCACAGACCAACAGGGGACATGCTGGAGGTGTCACGGGCATCAGCATCCAGGATCCTCCATCAATTCCTGAATGCTATGCTCCAACATGCCAGTGACTACATATATTTTTCACATATTCTTGAGGACAGGGACACAAATATGTAGGAGTTGTACCATGTAGCACACTGCCCTGAAGTACTAGGTGCCATAGATTGTATTCATATAGAAATTTAGCCACCAACAGAGGAACATGGAAGGCTCTACATAAATAGGAAGGGCTTCCACTCTGTTAACTCTCAAGTCATGTGTAATGCCAAGGGAATCATCCTGAATGTGTGTGCTGGCAACCCAGGCAGTTGCCATGACTCACATATCTGGCACACCTCCCAACTGTATCAGATGCTCACTGGGGGGATATCTGACAGGGTCATTTACTGGGGGATGAAGGTTATGCACTGGAAACATGGCTGATGACTCCCATCAAAAATGCACACACACCCACTGAAGAATGCCATTATGAGGCACATGTTCAAACCAGAAATATCATAGAGTGTGTGTCTGGGCTGCTGAAGTAGCAGTTCCAGTACCTAGCTACATCTGGGGGGCTCTGCAGTACAGTCCATGTACATGTACTGAAATATTCACTGTATGTGCCATGCTACACAGCATCATCCTGAGAAAGCAGCTTTAGCAGGATCAATAAGAGGTAGGGGCACACATCCCACCACCAAGGCAAGGTCACCACAGCCACAAGCAGTTGAGGAGTCAGAGGGGGAACCAGCAGCTGCTGTGGGTGTAGGCAGGCATAGGCATGCTCAATATGCCCTTGCATTGGCTAAGCTGCAACGCTTAGCACACTCACTCACCACCTAAGGGCCTAAAACCTTCATCCTATGCACATACATATAGTAAGGTTGATGTCAAGCAATACTCAAAACCTTTACCCACCCGTATAATGGCTGTGTACTGCTAGCATCAGACAGAGTCAGCCCTGAACAAAAACTGTTGCAACTGCTGGATTTGCAAGTTAAGTGTCGAACCTGGAATGTATTGTGTAGTAATACAAATGAATGATATATCCTTGCATGTTGTTACTTGGTATTATAAGCAAGTAAAACATGGGTGATTTGTACAGGAATGACTTTAACATGTGACACCACTTATATGACTATATGTGTCCTGTATCAAGGTTTAGGCTTCAGGCATCACAGATTCACACAATCATACCTCTCAAAAGTACTGATAGTCACCAAATGTCCTCAGTATAGCACCTTAATTTTGTACTGGAAATCGTTAAAGAGAGAAGTTAGAAAGTAATGAGACAGATTTCAGTTTCAGACTTCACAACCCTCATAAGATCATTAACAATACTGATGTAAAAATGTTTGATTCTGTCAACTGTTTAACTTTCTAATACCAAAATATGTCAAATGTACAATTAGCAAAACAACAACATAAACACAGATATAGTAAGGACTAAGTCAGCTATGCACCCTGAGCATCAGAAACAAATGTTATGTATCCTTGAATCCAAAATATAGAAAACAAGGATATGGCACATTTATCATCACTTGTACAGGGTGTTGTTTGGGAGGGAGAAGGAGGCCTAGGCTGACACAAAAGGTCAGTGAGTGTGTGTGAGTAAGAAAGAGAAGCAGGCAGATATTTGGATAAAGTGACAAATGGCTAGTGAGACAAAATGAACTTTAAGCTTCACAGCTGAACCATGTAACTAGTGTGTGTGTGTGTGTGTGTGTGTGTGTGTGTGTGTGTGTGTGTGTGTGTGTGAGTGTGTGTGTGTGTGTGTGTGTGTGTGTGTGTGTGTGTGTGTGTGTGTGTGTGTGTGTGTGTGTGTGTGTGTGTGTGTGTGTGTGTGTGTGTGTGTGTGTGTGTGTGTGTGTATGGGTCCTCCAGGTGAAACTGATGTGTGAATGTCTGCATGAACACAGCCAAGCTTTGTGCTAGCTCTCTGTCTTGGTATGTTGGACAGGTGTGAGCTGTACATGGCAGAGGTGGCAGTTCATCACTGTCGTACCCAACCACAAGAACTGGCATGTCCACACCCATGGTCAGAAGTACTGCTGCTACCTGAATGTGACTGATGTCTGCTGGATGAGCTCCCCTCCCCAGGACTCCTAGGACCACAACTCCATGACCTGCCATGTCTGGGTGTAGACACCTCAATCACTGATGGAGCAGTGAAAGTAGTGCCACTATGGGAGCATGATCTGGCATGGCCACATTGGCTAACAATAGTTGATGTGGTTGATCTACAGCCACAAGGATGCTGCCCCCCTCCCAGCAGATGTTCCATCACAGACACTGTCCATTCCAGTGTGTCATTCATCTGATCCATTGAATCAGAAAAACAGTGGAGGCAGTCATGCATGTCAGCCTGTGCCACATCCACAACCCTAAGCATTTCCCTGGAGGACCTATGGAAACATGCCTGTGCCTCCATGCTGGCCCTAAAAATACATTGAATGGCATGGGAAGACACATCTGGATCAAGTGAAGGATGGACAGCAGGCCTCCTCTAAGTACCCCTAACAACCGTCCTGCATGGCACCTCACCCACACTTTGGCTATGGCCAGAGTCAACAGGCACTGAAGCCACAGTAACTGCACTTCCATAATTGATTGTCTCACTCTTTATCTGTCCAATATCTGAAGAATGTTCTTCATGTTTCACTGTTGCAGTCATCACCTGTGGGTTATCCCTGCTGTGGTAGCCCTTGGCCGGCCTGAATACCAGAGTCAATGTTTTTGTTCACCAGCGGCTGTTGCCTGTAGTCTGATGTCAGGTCATCAGTACTATAACCCCATTAGGCTCTGACCATGATAGTCCAAAGCAAATTGCCAATACCTTTAACATGTTCTTTACTGAGACCATTCAGTCTCTTGCCAATCAACTAACTCCTGACAGCTCATCTCTGACTACCTCTACTGCTAGCTTACCTCCCTCATTTCAGCTTAAACCAGTCCCTGCATCCCTTGTCTGTACCCTTATTCAGAAACTCAAACCTACCACCCCTGCAGCTGATCTCCTACCTGCAGAATAGCTTCAAAAAGCTGCAAACGCCATAGCCTACCCCATCTCCATCCTTATTAACAAAACTATCACTGAGGGAACTATCCCATCAATCTGGAAGACCTCACATATTATCCCACTGCATAAAGGTGGCAACTCCAATGAATTATCAAACTATAGACCTATTGCTATATTATCTCCACTGGCAGAAATCATGGTGAAATGCATTCATAGACAACTGTTAAACCATCTAATAGATAATAACTTATTAGCCAACTGCCAACATGGCTTTAGGCCATTTCATAGCACCACTACTGCCCTCTTATCCTTCTCTAACTGTATTAACAAATATCGCAGTAACAACACTCTATCCTCAGCCCTCTTTATTGAACTCTCTAAAGCCTTCGATATGGTTAACCACCAACTTCTCATAAACACTCAAAAATCTATCACTAGATGCACTGGCTATACAATGGTTTCAATCCTACTTAAACAGTAGGCAACAGGCTGTTCTGTGGGAGAACAACTTATCTACCCATCTCCCCATTGCGCTCGGTGTCCCCCAAGGCTCTATATTAGGACCTCTCCTATTTTCTATCTTTATCAATGACCTACATTCTGCAATACCTCAAGTTACCTGTATACAATACGCAGATGACTCCACATTAATTTTCTCAGCCTCAGACCCTCACCCAAAATGTGTTTAACACAGTCGAGAAATGGCTTCTACACCATTGCCTCATCTTGAACCCCAAACAAAACAAAACTCCTACTATTCACTCCCACCCATAGGGCCTCCCCACTTAACTTTACTGTTACATCAAACAATGGTACTATCATATCTCCTGATTCAACTACAAAACTACTAGAGGTACTAATTGATAATAACCTTAACTTTGATACTCACATTAACAGTACTATAAAAACTGTCAACAGAAAACTATGCTCTCTCTATAGAATCAAACCCTTTCTGACCCCACTAGCAAGGGCTACTATTGCCCGCACCCACTTAATTTCTACCCTCCTCTACACCTCCCTATATATATATATATATATATATATATATATATATATATATATATATATATACATATACTAACCTGTCTAAAAATAACCTGAACAAGCTGGCTATCTCCTACAATAATATTGCCAGATTTGCAACAGGTTCCACATTCAGAACCCATCACTGTATTAATTTTGAACAACCAGGATGGCTAGAGTTGCCAAATTTACTACTATTTAACCAATTAACAGTTGCCCACAAAATCCTGTATCAGCCTACTAATATGCCAGTTCTTACCAACCTTATTACCCCCTACAACAACCTTAAGACCCTACGCTCATCTAAGAAAATATTAGTACAAATAGGTAAAACCAACAATATGGCTGGAGACTCTTTGTTCTCTAATAACATGGGCAAAACCTGAAACTCACTCCCCAGTGACCTGACCTCCCTTCCCTCAACAACACTATTTAAAAGCAAACTGAAAATCTACCTTAAATCCCATTGGTTATGTCTTTGTGCAAACCCAGGCTAATTACCCCATTTATCACTAGACACATGTCACTTCATCTGTATGTACTAGTTGCTTTCTGAAAACCATATAGAAAATGGGCTTTTATAAATTAATCGAATGTCTTTATCAATATCTTCCTATAACTAACCAAATGTTATAAGTAATAAGATTCTGTAAGCAGAAATGTATTGAAGTGAAAATTATTGCTTATATATTTAATGTACCCACATCTGTAAAAACTGTCATGTAAAGAATTGTATAAATATGTATTTTACCTGCATCTGTGAGAACTGTCATTCTATATAAATCTTACTGTGTTTTCGAGGAGCTTTTCTCCCCGGGCCTCTGCTGAAAAATGGACATATATCCAGCTGGACTAGCCCTGTCAACAAATGTAAAATAAATAAATAAATAATAAAGCAAGGCAGCCAACGTCATTACACCAGTCTTTTTTGGCGTGGAGCCCATAGCAGAAGCAGTTTGAATGAGTGCCGGTCAGTCACTACAAGAAGTCAAATTTCAGCAAAAAATGTCTAAAGCTAAGTACCCCGTTGGGGACCCTTTTTTCTTGCTCTAACCGATGCCTGAAAAAGTTAACAATTGTCTCACCTGTGGAAAGCAGATTCCCCCACTGAGACTTTCATTCTTACTGCATCACTTGTTTAGGCCCAGACCACGACATCTCTTGTTGTCGGTTCTGTGCCCTCTTTAATGTGAGAACCATTCACTGTAGAGCTCATTTTGTAGACAATTATTTTCATATTCCATATTTGAAGTCCAATATGGCATCCATCAATCAACAATCTGCTGACATTCCAAAAAAACACTAAGCTAGAGACAGGCCTCACAAGGCTAAGCCTTCCGACGACGCTACCGCTAAGCAAGTCGTCAGTTCTCTGGAATTCAGTGAGGCACTTTTGCAGCCCCTGATGTGCTTTCTATGCAGGTCTCTGCCGAGACCCTTTTGGAGTCTGGTATGCTGCAGAAATCCACTTTGACTTCTGAACCTTTGGCTGTCTCTGCCTTGGTTGGGTCCAGAGCCGCAATGCAGGCAGCGGCTTCCGAGGAGGCCATTCGCACTACTGATTCTAGACAAAAAACTATGTCTTCTCTTCTGACTACCATTTCTCAGAGGCTGATTGATTCTCTCAGGCCTTGAAGCCAGGCCACTCCTAGAAAATCTGCTTCTAGTCACCATGTTGCTACTGCTCCCCCACCCCAAGCTCAAATGCTTAAAATAGTGGAGGATCTCATCTCCCTTATCTGAGGTACTCAAGCCCCTTTTCTAAAAAGGAAAGGGGTTCCTTTTCTGGAAATTATGACAGACCAAGAGTCTGAGTCATCTGATTATTCTGCCTTTGAAGAGGAGCAACAGCCCTTAACCATTTATGAGGATTCAGATGCAGAGGAATCCGTCCCCTCTGCCTCCCCTCCAGAGGACCTCTCCTTCTGGGAAACCCTTCACTCCCTCAGGGAACATTTTTGATGTGAATCTCAGGACTACCCACAGTCAAAGAAATGACTTTGAGAGTTTCTGGACCTGCCCCAGCACAGACCCCTGGCCATCCCACCTATTCTTTTCCTTGAATCCAGTTTAGCCCCTGATGCCCTGCCTCCTGCTCCAGCTAAATCTGACAGGTACTACAGAGTACCAGATTCTCACAAATACCTGTACAGGAACCCTGCTGCAGACCCTGAGGTCATTACACAAGGACCCAAAGGAGCTAAGACTAGTTTTGCCAAGAATTCTCTTCCTTCTGACAAAGACTCCAGAGCTCTGGACAGATGGGGTAAGAAAGTATACACCTCTGCAACCTTAGCTATCAGAGCACTCAGTTGTCGGTTCCATATGTTAAAATATCAACAGCACACTTTGGAACAATTAAAACAGAAGATTGCTACCTCTCCTGAATGTGCCAACTCAAAAGAGCTGGCAGAATTACTGCACTCTGCTTGTCAAGTGTCAAGCACTCATTACAGTGTGGATATGATGCTCTAGAAGCCTCTAGCAGGGCAGCAGTGACAGGATCTGTTATTAGAAGACATGCATGGCTGAAGGAGCAACCTCTTCTTGATCATGCCAAGTCTAAACTTATTGATGCACCCCTAGATAAGGAACACTTGTTTGGGGAAAAAGCAGAAGGGGTGCTTAAAAAGATGGAAGACAAAGCAAAATCTATGCAAACAGTAAAAGATTTCTTTCAAGTTCAACCACTCAGATTCAGCAGGAACTTCCTGTCTAAGCAATGGGCCTTCCTTGGACCCAGCAGACAGGGCCAAAGTAACCCTCGCAGGGACAGGACATCCAGGCCCCTATCCCAGGGCCAGCAAAGAAGCAAACAATGGGCCACTTCTGCCTCTAAGGCAGGGAGTTCTAAGTCAAGCTTCTTTAGTAAGCACTCACAATAACTCTGCCTCCCCCCTCTGCCCTCCTTTCACTCATCTAAAACTAGGAGGAAGGCTCACCCTCTTCAAGGACAATTGCGTCTCTATAACCAAGGACCAATGGGTATGAAAAAAAATTTCTTAGGGATATAGATTCTCCTTCAGCAAACTCCCAATTCCAACAGGGTACCCAGACCTACCCCCAAACCAGTGGGCAGAGGCACTAAAACAGGTAAAAACCCTAATATCCCAGGGGACGGTAGAACCTGTCCCTCCGGATCAAACAGGAAAAGGTTTTTACTCCAGACTATTTTTCATTCCCAGAAAAGAGGGCACTAGGTGCCCCATCCTGGATCTATCTAAACTGAACATCTCCTTGGTGGTCCTCAGATTCATAATGCTAACCTTGCAGCAGCTCCTGCCTATGCTCACACAAAATGCCTAGCTGGTGACACAGATTGGCCCAGACAGCTGTGGTACCCCTTACTATGCAGTCTGACCTTACATCCCCCCAAGCTGCTTCCTCTAAGGTCAGACCTCTTGACCCAGGAGAGGGGGAAGGTACTGCACCCAGACCTACAGACTCTCAAACTTTCAGCATGGCTCATACACTACAAACTAACAAGAAGTCACTGTTAAGCACACAGGTCCTGGACATCATCACAGAGGCCAGAAGGCCCAGCCCAAGAAAATATTATGCAGGAAAATGGAAAAGATTCTGCTCCTGGAAACAATCAAAAGGGGGCAGTACCTCCCAACCTTCCACCCCTCTCATCCTGGATTAATTAGCAGAGTTACTCAATAGTGGCCTCTCCTTTTCCGTCTATTAAAATCCATGCCTCGGCCATTTCAGCCCATTATGATTCAGACCCATCCCTCTTCTATCATCCTTTGATTAAGCAAGTCCTCAGAGGGACATCTAATATCAGGCCTCCCAGAAGACCTCCTACTCCACCCTGGGACCTGAACTATGTGTTAGAGAAACTAACCTTACCTCCCTTCGAACCTGCAGCTTCAACAGAATTGAAATACCTCTCCTGGAAGACTGCCTTTCTACTAGCTATCACCTCAGCCAGAAGGGTTTCAGAACTTCAAGCTGTCATGGCTGTCAAGCCTTTCATAAGGACTAATCCCTTCTTTATGCCCAAGGTGGTATCTGATGTGACCCTTAACCAGGCCATACACCTTCCCACCCTCTTTCCCAACCCTCAAAACAAGGGGGAAAGAATTCTACACTCACTAGACTTGCACAGACAACTCAGATACTATCTGGACTGCACTAAGCCATTCAGAAAGACTGACCAGCTTCTTGTAAGCTTTGCCCCAGGGCCAGAGGGAAAGCCCATCTCCAAACAAACCATTTCCAAATGGATATCCCACTGTATCCATTTTTGCTACAAACTACATGGGAAAACCATCCCTAGGTCAAGATATACCCACTCCACTGGGGCAACCTCCACTTTCACTGCCTTCCTGAGAGAAGTACCTACCAGGGACATATTGGAAGTGGCCAGCTGGACCTCTGTCCATACCTTTAGAAAGCATTACCACCAATCTCTCTTTTCGAAGTCTAGGGCAAGGTTTGCCTCTGCAATTCTGCAGGGCCTCCTGACCCATACCTAGGACTCTATCTATCCTTCCACCCTTTCCCTCAGCTTTGGGAATCCTCCCACAGGTGAAGACTGCAACAGTGAAACACGAAGAACATAGTACAGTTGTGTACACTTACCATAAATGTAGATGTTTGAGTGTATTCACTGTTGCAGTCTTGGTTTCCCTCCCTCCATCCCCCTTTTTTTACATCTTCCCCTAGGGGGACACATATGCTTCCCAAGGTGGCTGTTAGCCACTAGGACCACTTCTCCTTTTTCCCTTGTGCTTCTGATGGGTTTTGGCAAGAAAAACTGATGTAATGACATTGGCTGCCTTGCTTTATAGTACTGACGACCTGACATCAGACCACAGGTGACAGCAGCCAGTGCACAAAAACATTGACTCTGATATTCGGGCCGGCCGAGGGTTACCACAACAGGGATAACCCACAGGTGATGATGGTAACAGTGAATACACTTGAACATCTACATTTTTGGTAAGTGTACACATCTGTACTTTTACCAGAATGGGTTGGCATAGGCCCACTGTCTGTGTCCGATGGAATTACAGGGGATGATTGAATGACAAACTCTGTGTCACATTCAACCTCTGCACCCCCTGACTCTACTTCTGTTTGGCCATCATCATCAGAGTCTGCCGATACATCAGGTAGTAAGAGTCCCACACTTTCACTGTCAGAATCACCTGTGATAATAAGCAAGAAACACAGGAAAAAAAGTAATAGCTACACTACTTTAGTCAAATGTATGCTGACAGACTAACAGTGGTGCCACTACTACAGACAGTACAACAATACACAAAATATTCCTCACACCCAGATGACACATATAGATAAAATTATATATTTCTTGGAACTGCTCATCACCACTGACAAAGAAGATATTTGGTTTGCCATGTGCAGCTGATGCAATGCTTCCCATTGGCGATGGTTCTGGAAGAAGTTAAGCAAAAATTAAGGACAACATCATCACAATTAACAGTAACACTGGGGTTAAAACATTTTGCCATTTATACGTCCCTTAACTATAATTTCTACAAGAACTTGGATGACAAGTCCAACCTAAGCCCATGTGTAATCAATCAGAATGTGTTATTAACTGCATCAATCTCAGTCCCCCCAAAAACAAGTTTATTGTTAAACAGAACTAACGTATCACTATCAGTATTTTACTATACAAGAGGATTTAACAATTGAGATACATCAGCCTACCTGGTAGCTCCTCCTGGGACATACTTGTTGTCCCTGAAGCAGTAGCGCAAATGTCAATGACATTTTGTTCTGTACTTTCCTGGGAGCTGTCTGGATCCCTAACAGTGGACAGAAACTCTTCATTTGTTGTTAGTGGTAGCTCTGTAGCAGGCCCATGTGGTAACCATCCAGTCATGGGCCACTGCAGCTGCTGTCCTTAGTGCAGATGAGATCATGTCAGTGGCCCTATGGAGCACCTGATTATATGTTCTGCTGTGTCCGCCTACTGCATTCACATCAGCAATTATCTGATGTGAAAATTGCATTCTGCCTGACATATCTCTACGTCCCCTCTCAAGCAGAAGGGCACCATGTCACCTAAAAGCTTCCACAATGACCTGATTCTCAGAGCCACTGAAGGGGGTTTTGGGATTGAGATGCCTGAGTGCCATAGCCCTAGGTGACCTAAAACACAACAGAAAGATAGTACACATAAGTATCACATAACTAGAAAAGTCCTGTTTCCAGATAAAACATAAAAGGCAGCATTTCACTATTACCCACTGGAGAAACATAAAACAGTCAAAGTATAAAAAGCAGGAATTGTGTGGTTGTAGCATATTACATTCACACACAAAACAAGGCTGGATGCAAAACAAGGAAAGTAACAATAGTAGTATATCCTTATTTGTGTCAAAACAGAAACACAACTTTGCTTCCCCAATCCCAAAAGAACATGACACATTTTGCTAGCAAACCATCAGCAAAATGCTAAAAGTGCTATCAAATGAACTGTCCCTAAACGTGTCTGCAGATTTAACATAGAACATTCCATTTTAAGCTATTGCCAATCATGTCTAATTGTGCCCACCACTTCCCTAGTGGACCATTCTAGAAGGCTAACACCACTGTGTCATTGACAATATAGGACATTTCCATTTCAAGGAAATCACATCTAAAACCCATAACATCGAATTTCATAACATCTAACACTATAAATCACAAGAAAATAACATCCCCTCCACATATAATGACACCAAACTACCAAACACACTTTTTACTATGTTTCTGCAGGGGGTCAAGCCCCCTGCACCTCCCCATGTGGGGGGCTCCACCCCCACCCCCACCCCCCATAAATTAAATATACCAACTCCAAGATCGCACTACAGTGGGAAAAAGTTAATTTCCTAACTTCGCTGTATCAAGCCCCCCTGGAGAAACATAGTAAAAAGTGTGTTTGGTAGTTTGGTGTCATTGTATGTGGAGGGGATGTTATTTTCATGTGATTTATACTGTTAGATGTTATGAAATTCAATGTTATGGGTTTTAGATGTTTTGGGTTTTAGATGTTCTGGTCTCAATGTTATGAAATTAGATGTTATGGGTTTTAGATGTTTTGAAGGGGACCTATACATACACACACACACACACACACACACACACACACACACACACACACACACACACACACACACACACACATATATATATATATATATATATATATATATATATATATATATATATATGTTGTTGTTGTTGTCTTTCAGCTTTTCCTGGTTAGGGGTCACCACAGCGGAACTCTAGTCCGCTAATGATTGGCAGTAGATTTTCATGAACGCCGAGGTGCCAGCTTGATGTTCAACCTTCAACGAAGGCATGCCCATTTATGCATATCTTTCGAACGCCCACCCAACTGCGGGGAGGACATGCAGACTCCACACAGAAGGCACTCCCCACACTCCAGCCGAGAATCGAACATATATATATATATATATATATATATATATATATATATATATATATATTTCAGCATATGCAATATATAGCTGAAAAATGCAAGCATACATTCTCAAGTCAGTAGTCTTCTGTGCACATATATCCCACAGTCATAGTCTCTTCTGTGTTCTCCACATAAACAAGTCTCGATTGCATTTTTATTGTGTAGAGTCAGGGCTCTAATCATGATGAAGATGCAAATGAGATGTGAACTCATTAGAATTGCTGAATCCCAAATACTTGGCTCCATGTAGCAGATATAAAAAACTAGTGCAGGCACTCCCTCAGTGAATGTTGCTAATGGATTGCAACTGCGAATGATTACTGGTAGGGAGAAGGAAAACACAACAGCAATGGGTGTGTCAGCCAGGTTAGTCTTTAAAGTGTAGAAGTAATTTTATCAAGTTTTCAAATGTAAGTAAGCACCACACAATTCAGATGTTCATCGTGTTTCACTGCTGCAGTCATTACACTTGGGTTATCCTGCCGTCAGGCGGTCCCACAGTCAGCCAGAGTTCCAAAGTCTTGGTCCGGCGTCGGTTGCTGTCGCCTCCTCCCTGACGTCAGTGGTATATAAGAAGCAGCCAATGCCATTTTCTTCAGTCTTTCTTGCCGCGCGGTGCCCGAATTAAAAGCAGTTCGCAAGTGCCGGTCGGCCGACTCCTGAGATATCAAATTCGATTTTCAGAACCGAAGTCTTCAATAAAGCTAAGTACCCCATTGGGGAAATGTTTTCTTGCCTCAGACCGATGTCAGTAAAAGTTAATAATTGTATTTCTTGTGGGAAGCAAATACCTCATAAGGATTTTCCTTCTTACTGTATTCCAAGCCTAGGCCCAGATAACGACGTCACTAGTTGCCGGTTTTGTGCTAGATTTAACAAACGCACTATTAAATGTCGGTTTGATTTTGCTCGCTATTACTTTGGCCGAAGGTTTAATTATACCATGCCGTCGGAACAACCGACGACCGGAATTCACAAAAAACGCAAAGATAAGGATAAGGACAGGCATCCGAGGCCCAAAACTGACGACAAAGCCTCTTCTAGGACAGTCGCCGGTTCGCCGGTTCTCAGTGAGGTGCTTTCGCAGCCCCTGACACCTGCTACCTCAGAGCTGCAGGCTGCGACCGACTCCCACGTGCAGTTGCCTAGGCCTCTGGATACTCAAGGTATTGGGCCTACGGAGACTAACCCTTCAGATGGGTCTGGAGCCGCTGAGCAGGCATCGGCTTCTGAGGGTGTTTTCAGACCTTCACAACTTACCATTGCATCTACAGCCAAGTCTAAATCTACATTAAAGACAAAAAAGCAAGTACAGCATTCACCTGGACAGGCCTCCATGCGTAAAAAGCAGATGCTTAAAATGGCTGAAGACTTAATTACTCTGATCAGGGGTTCCCATCCCCCTCCTGATAAAAGGCCTAGGCAGCATACAGACTATGATTCCTTTGACCAGGTTTCTATATATTCTGATTCCTCTTCAGACCAGGGATACTCTTTACCCCCCTATGAGGACTCTGATGCTGAAGAATCAATTCCTTCAGCCTCTCCTCCTGAGGATTACTCTTTTGGGGAAACTTTACATACCATGAGGGAACATTTCCATTGTGAGGGCCAGGATTACTCAGAATCCAAGAAAAGGCTCAGAGATTTTCTTTTATTGCCTCAGCACAGGCCCCTTGCTATTCCACCAGTGTTGGTTATTGTGGATGATGTGTTCTCTGAATCCAATTTAAATCCAGATTCTTTACCCCCTGCTCCAGTCAAGCCAGACAGGTACTACAGAGTCCCTGACTCTCACAAATTTCTTTATAAAAACCCTGCTGCTGACCCAGAAACTATTTCCCAGGGTCCCAAAGGAGTAAAGGCCTCCACGGCTAAAAATCCAGTTCCCTCGGACAGGGATTCTAGAGCATTAGACAGATGGGGGAAGAAAGTTTACACCTCTGCGACTTTAGCAGTGAGGGCTTTAAACTGCCAGTTTCACATGCTTAAATATCAACAATATTTACTGTCTCAGTTAAAACAGAAAATGAGTACAAGTGCAGAACAACCTGATTTTAAGGAAATGCAGGATTTGTGCATGCAGCTGAACAAGTGGGAAAGCATACTTTGCAATGTGGTTTTGATTCATTAGAAGCTTCTTGTAGAGCAGCAGTTACAGGATCTGTGATTCGAAGGCATGCTTGGTTAAAGGAACAAAGCTTACCAGATCATATTAAGGCAAAATTATTGGATGCTCCTTTACAGCAAGATATTTTATTTGGTGTTAAGGCAGAAGAGGTATTAAAGAAAATGGAGGATAAGGCAGAATCTATGCAAACAGTGAAGGATTTCTTACAGGTACAGCCACCATGATTTAGCAGGAATTGGCCTACTAAAAATTGGTCCTTTCCAGTGTCAGACAGGCCACAAAGAGGCAGATACAGACGCCCAAGAGGCAGATCTCAGCCCCAAGGCTCTTACAGACAATGACAGTGGGGTGCTTCAACCCCAAAAGGAGGTGAGGACAAGTCACAACCTTACAGGAAACAGTCCCAATGACTTCCCCCTTCCAATGCCAAACTCTTCCCTTTTGGCAGCTCCCTTAGGGGGGAAACTAGCACTTTTTTCACAAAACTGGCAAGCAATCACCCAAGACAAATGGGTGCTGAATATTGTGTCTCCGTGTTACAGGTTCCACTTTCACACTTTACCAAGGCTAAAAGGAATGCCAGACCTGCCACAAAATCAATGGGCAGAGGCACAAAAACAAATTACAGCCCTCATGGACATGAGAGCTATTCAAAAAGTACCACAGCAGGAACAAGGACAAGGATTTTACTCAAGACTCTTCCTGGTCCCCAGAAAGGACAAAGTCTGGAGACCCATACTAGACCTTTCCACTATAAATACTTACCTGGATGTTCCGAAATTCAAAATGTTGACACTACAGCAGCTCCTTCCCATGTTGGGCAAGAAAACTTGGCTTGTTACTTTGGACCTCAAAGAGGCATACCTGCATGTCCCTATCAGACAAAATTGCAGAAGATACCTCAGATTCATAGCTGGTTCAATGCACTACCAATTCTCTGCACTGTCCTTTGGCTTATCTACTGCGCCCAGGGTCTTCACCAAGTGCCTGGCACCAGTAATTGCATTTTGCAGACAAAAAGGAATTCAAATATATCCATACCTGGACGACTGCCTGATTTAAGCGGAGACCAAGGACATTCTTCTAAAGCATCTGGCATTTGTAAAAAGTTGTTAAGTTGCCTAGGGTACACAGTAAACAAAAATAAGTCAAAACTAGTGCCCTCACAAGAGATAATATTCCTGGGTGCCAGCTTAAATACAATGGCCAGATGGCTTATCTCACACCAGACAAACAAGGACAACTGACTCAGTATTTTCAATTGATGGCAACAAAGTCCCAACTCCCTGCAAGAAAAATTCTGCAGGCCTTGGGATTCATGGCATCCTGCATATTACTAATTCCATATGCCAGACTGCATATGAGGAAATTACAATGGTACCTAAAAAATGTTTGGACACAACACTCTCACAGCTTGGAAACAGTAATACCACTAATTCCCTGCCTACAACAGGAGTTTCGATGGTGGGCACAGGCATGTCATCTCAACAATGGTCAGCCTTTCACTCTTCCCACAGCCAGGCAGACTTTAACAACAGATGCTTCGGATTACGTCTGGGGAGCACACTTGGCAGGAAAATATATTCAGGGCAAATGGACCACAGACCAAATGCATCTTCACATCAATCAAAAAGAGATGTTGGCTGTACAAAATGCCCTAACAGCTTTCAAGGACTTTCTGCATCCAGGACAATTATTACTAAAGACAGACAACACCACAGTAATGTGGTACATAAACAAGCAAGGTGGCACTCATTCTTACCCCCTATGCAGACAAGCTATGACCTTGTGGAACACAGCTCTAACTTATCAAGTTCATCTGCAAGCACAATTCCTGCCAGGAAAGACAAATACTCTGGCAGACAACTTAAGCAGAAACATCATGGATCCTCACGAGTGGAAATTAAATCCACAAGTTTTCAGCATGATAATGCAAAAATGGGGGTGCCTGGACATAGATCTCTTTGCCTCCCCACTGAATTGCCAACTACAAAAATTCTGCACAAGGACTTATCACACACAAGCATGGAAAGTGGATGCTCTTTCATTCAGCTGGAAAAGCCTAAACGTTTACGCCTTCCCACCTCTGCCTCTCCTTTCAAAGGTACTCCTAAAAGCCAGACAAGAAAAAACACAGATTATTGTGATTGCTCCAGACTGGCCCTGCCAGCATTGGTACCCAATCTTAAAGAACTTAGCTCAAGGCCCACCTTGGATTTTGCCTCAAATTCCACACCTTCTAACTCAGAAAAACAATCAGATCCTGCACAGTCAGCTCAAAACTTTATCCCTGGCTGCATGGCAGATTCATTAGTCAAACAGACAACACCTCTCTCTAAAGCTGTTATGGATGTCATTTTGGAGGCCAGGAGGCCTAGCACCAGGAAATCTTATTCAGAAAAGTGGAAGAGATTCTATGCCTGGAACCAGGCTCAAAGCCTTGACCCTCTTGTCCCTAACATTCCTCAGATACTACAATACTTAACTGAGATGCTGGACAAAGGACTATCCTTCTCATCCATTAGGATCCACGCTTCTGCCATCTCGGCTCATTACAACACAGATCCTCCTATTTTCTCTCATCCATTGCTAAAGCAGTACCTCAGAGGGGCTAAAAACATAAGACCGCCCCGGAGAGCACCAACACCTACCTGGGAACTCAATTTTGTCTTGGAAAAACTCACTTTACCTCCTTTTGAGCCAGCCAGTTCAGCAGAATTAAAATATATATAATGGAAAACTGCTCTTCTACTGGCAATAACCTCAGCATGAAGAGTCTCAGAACTACAGGCACTAATGGCAGTGGAACCTTTCATCATTTTCCACCAAGACAGGGTTTCCTTAAGAACAAACCCTTCATTTATGCCTAAGGTGGTATCCAGTGTGACTGTTAACCAAACTATTCACTTGCCAACATTTTATCCAAATCCCCAGAATAAAGGGGAGAGAATTCTACATTCCTTGGACATACACAGGCAATTACGCTTCTACTTGGACAAAACAAACGATTTCAGAAAGACTGAACAATTGTTTGTATCTTATGCTGCAAGATCACAGGGAAAGGCTATTTCAAAGCAGACCATTTCAAAGTGGATAGGACACTGTATCCGGTTTTGCTACACACAGCATGGGAAACCTGTACCATCTAACATTAGACCACATTCCACCAGGGCAACTGCAACTTCTACTGCCTACCTTAGAGGAGTACCTACCAAAGACATTTTGGAAGCTGCAACTTGGAGTTCAGTGCACACCTTTACCAAGCATTATCACTTGCCTCTTTACTCTAGATCCAGAGCTGGCTTTGCCACTGCAGTGCTGCAGGGCCTCATAGCCATGCCAAATCCTCTATAGAACCAGCCACCCTGTCTCAGCTTTGGGATTCAACCCAAGTGTAATGACTGCAGCAGTGAAACACGATGAACATAGTACAGTTTTGTACCTACCATAAATGTAGATGTTCGAGTGTCTTCACTGCTGCAGTCCTGATTACCCACCCGCCATCCCCTCTTTCTTAGCTGGGGCTTATCTATACATTTCTACACTATGCTACCTATGTGGTGTATTTGCTGGTTACTGAAGGTTTTGTTTTTACCTTATTGTATATTTTGTAAGCAATATGTATTGCCTATCTTTTTGGGGGCATCTAACATCTGGGGTAAGAAAAACTGAAGAAAATGACATTGGCTGCTTCTTATATACCCCTGATGCACTGACGCCAGGGAGGAGGCGACAGCAACCGACGCCGGACCAAGACTTTGGAACTCTGGCCGACTGCAGGACCACCTGATGGCAGGATAACCCAAGTGTAATGACTGCAGCAGTGAAGACACTCAAACATCTACATTTATGGTAGGTACAAAACTGTACTTTTCTGTTAACATCCAACCTTCCCATCATTTTTTGACAACTGTATATTATTGCCATTTAATATCCTCAGACATTTTAAGGACAGTGATATAGAATGCCTTACAGACTGCATGTCTCAGATTACTGCTCAGATAAGACAAGAATGAGCAACAAAGGATCTATATTAGAACATCGAAGTTTCAGAACTTCGAATGTTCTGATATTGACCCCTAGTAACCGAAAACTGATAACATCAAAAATTCAGAACAGCAAATTATTTCCTAGGGAAAAAATTTGCTGTTCCAAAACACATACACACGACACAAACACACCAATCAAACAGCAATCCATGCATATACACCTAAAATCTTACATCTAACCCTACACTAAACTGTACATACCTTAACCCAAACCCTAACCCTAAAGTCCGTCACTATCGCACAGTCACCTCACCCTAACCCTAACTCATCTACCCCACCCTAACCCTCACATCCACACATTAGCATACTTACCTGACCCGTGCCCTAACCCTAACTCACCTAACCTGCCCTAATCCTCACATCCACACAATTGCACACTTACCTGAACCTGACCCATAACTTTCCACCACAGTGCTGAAGATAGTGGAGCAACAGGAACGGACAACTGAATTCTTTCCCTAGGAAAGAATTAGTTTTTCTGAAACTTTGCTATTTTCATCTTTCGCTTATTAGGGATCGATATTATAATATTCAAAGTTCTGAAACTTCGATGTTCTAATATAGACCCGCAACAAACACAGAGAGATAAGACAGAGCTACATGCATTTTTGCAAGCAATAGTCATCAATGGTTGTGTGACCACTCACTGCACTACATCTGAAATTAATACATGCACAAATAACTGTCATCTGGCTTGTTAGTACTGTGGATGATGTTGCATTTGGTTGTATGCAGAAAGATTTGAGTTCCCTGTTGCAAATGTGTTGGTGTGGCAAAGAGGGATAAGATACCCTTACTGTGTTCTGAAGGTTCATTGGAGTTACAGTTTAAATCCAGACCTGTGTAGAAATGTTTCATGTGTACCAACAAAAAAATGTTGCAGTGTTTATTTCATAGATTGCTTTTCTTCATTTCAACTGCTTTTGCCTTTTTTTAATTTGCAGTGTTTGCTCAGTGCACCTCTTAGCATAAACAAGGGAAATGGCTGTTAGTAAGGTTCCCCAGCACCTGCAGCTATTGACCACCTGCAGACAAAATGCAGTCAATAATTGAAAATGGATACATTCAATTAATTCTCTTGGGCACCGCACAAGCACACTAAACAGCACTGAGCAGCAGTTAACACACAGAACATAAGAATGACTAGGAAATTATGGAACTGTCATGTAACTACTCCTGTGGCAGCAGGTGCAAGTGTAGGGCTGCAATACAGATGGTTCTGGGATCTAATACAGGGAATGCAACATATTTTTAAAGTTGTAACAGTCCAATTTATAGCAATGAAGAGAAAAATATACAAGTGTTATTTCAACATTCTTGTGGCAAAAGGTGTAAGTCCTTGGTTCTAATACAGGACATTCCAGACATTTTACTGTTGTTCCATTTCCCCTTATATTCAGTATGACATATAACACTTTACATAGTTGAGATTATATGAATTATATGTATGAGGGGTGTCACCCTTATTGTGTTTTCAGATGTATGACTGAGGGTGTACTGTCTACTATATTTCTGCAAGTATAATTCCGCTATCTGTACTTGGATGGCCTTCACACTTAAATGAGACATATGCATAACTGACTGTATATACAAGAATCTTATGAGGTCACACACATACTGAGTTAACACCTCAAACTGTCAGCTGTATTTATGATTGATTCCTGACTATGTCTGAGCAGCACTTCTCTGGAGAAGATGGAAAATCACTGTTGTGGAAGAAGATGTTTTGTCCCTTATGCATAGGTTTGAATCCCACACTTTAGAAATCAGTTTTGTCAGTGTATAATGCCAAAATAAAAATGTGTCAGGTCATGAAATTTATGCTCCCAGTGCATGTTTGCAAAGTTAAATTTTTAGAATTGGAATGTACATGCTAGGTGAGTTATTTCCAACCTACAGCAGCAAACACCCCTCAAACTACTGTCATGTGTCAGATTAAACTTCCAGTTTCAAAAGCTTGGCACTGTTGTGCTCCACTTAACATCATGCAGACTCAGTTGGCATTGTTTCTCAAGTTTACGCAGTACCAGTAAAGGTGATAACAGGAACTGGTGGGAAATCATTAGTTGCCATTGCTCTATGTTTGGTATCAGACATGTCTGCTGTAGAGAGGAAGGTGCCCAGTTTAGGGTGCAGAGGTGGGGTATTGTTGAGCCCAGGATATTTATTGAACTCATGGTCAAGTGCCACAGCCAAAGACTTCTGCAGGGTGACTATTCTGGCTACCAGCACAAGTCTGAGGCTTGGAGTAGTTTGGCTAAGGCTGTATCCAATGAGACTGGCATGCCACACACTGGAGAGCAGTATAGACACCATTTCAGTGACCTACAAAAACACAGGAGGGATACCCTCAACCAGTGGTTGAATGAATTTCAAACTGGTGACATCCCACAGTTGTATAAGTATGGTCATAAAAATAATTTGTAATACTTCTAAAGCTAAATATAGGCAAGACTGATATGTATAATTTTCTTCTGTTCTTTTATTTGCATTTCATAGCTAATGCTGACATGGAGTTGAATCGTATGGCTCATGCTGAATGTCTGAAGAGATGAAGGAAAGCAAGTGGTATGTTTGCAGCACAACAGAAGTATTATTGTAGATTTAAAAGTTATTGATAGTTTTTTTGGTATTCTATGCAGTAGTAGCAAAGTGAGCATGTAAATCATAACTATAAAAACAAGGATGCATGCACAAGTCTGTAGCACAAACCAACTTTACGAGGCAAGTGTAAGACTGTAATCAGAGATTTTGGGTGCAAATACCAGGAGCAGCAATTATACAATACTGCATTAACTTCACAATATTACATAAATTAAACTTTATACCAGTGGCATAGATGCCCTGCTGTTAACTGTAATCAGTATACTTGGACCAAGCATATGTGCAATATATGCACATTGCAAGAATTACTTTAAGCAATCCATAACTATAATTTGTAGTTGATAGAATGTATACTTAAATATAATAGTACAGATAAAATAGCTGTATAATTGTGGTAGTAGTTTGTATGTCACGTATGATGGTACTAATGTTATCTCCTTTTTTTCTCTCACCACAATCCTTATCTCTTTTTATTTTCTATTATGTGTCCTCAAAATATCTCCATGTCATCCATCTGTAACAAATCACTAAATGCTTCACAGCACAGCAAAGTAGGCCAGCACCAGTAGGTCAGCCTACCCCCACTTCACTGGCTACAGCACTGATGTCCACCACATCTGGGACCCAATCTGGAAGCACCACCTCTGCTGCCCCTGCACTACCTGTGCCCTCAGGTAGCACTGTCCTCACAGCTGGTGCTTTGGTACCCTCTGGGAGTAGTGGCGGAGGTGGTGATTCCAACACCTACCAGGAGATGCCAGGGTTGGTGCATAGGGTTGTGCACCACACCATTGGTGTATGCCCATGCCAGATGGAGAGGCTGCTCTCCCTCATGGTACATAGAAGGAGAAGATGTCAAGCACTCCAGCAACCAGTGGAGTAAGGGGACAGTGATGACAGTCCAGTGGATGAGGACTAGATTCTCACTATCTCCATGTTTGATAGGCATGAGGCTGAGTTGTCTCCTCCCTGACACCAAAGATGGTGTCCCCAAGCTTTTGTGTCCCTCACTGTCCCTGTGTCTTGTCTTGTTTGTCTTGTTTATTTGCATTTGCTTCCTCACCTATCCAACTTACCTGACCCAGAAATACCAAGGTCACCTACCCAGCATTCCTCTCTTACTGAATAAAAAATAAATAAAATGGGCACATGTCCCACCAAAAAAATACTGTCACATACATAGCTCTCCATTTCACACACATGTCTTCTTGACACACTTGATTTGGTCCAATTGGCTATACAACATGATTGTGTTGTCACATCAATTTGTCACTTTGTGGATGTGACAGTCCAAATTCAGCTAATATTCTGTACATATTTTCAGTTTACACTGTTAAAGAAATGGATAGCTATAGTTCTTTCCTACCTCCCTTCTGCACATTCCTATGTTTCCCTTTGTTTTTCCTCCTGCTTGCTCCCCATTTCTCCACTTTCCAATCTACCCCATTTTAACGCCTATAATCTGGTGAGAAAATAGAGTCAAAACGCAAAAAAATAAACAATGTCAGGTATATCCAGACGTAGCCCAAAGAAACTTGAAGTAAACTGAAGCAGAGTTGTTGTCCTGAACGTATATTTATTGCTTTTTTAAAAGACAAAACACGTTTTCGCTACTGTGCAACAGTAGCTTCATCAGAGAAACAGAGCACACAAAAACGCCAAACTTTTAAACATATGAGTAACGTGAATACGTGGAATCACGTCACTTCAATTAAACAAAGCAATGCATAAATTAACTGTTCAACGTTAAATACATCTTTATTCAATGCATCTAATAAGCCTCTAAACGGCGAGTAAACCATAACCAACACATTTCTATATCGTATAAAGTGTTTGTATGTTTGAAAACATTTAGTAAATACATGAAAATAAATCCTTCAACAAACTCAGTAGTTACCAGTGTAGTGCAAGTTAATACAACGAGCGACAGTGTTGCTGTACGTTTTCTAACAGGTGTATATATAGTAATTTTATGTATTGATTTAAAAAGACTTTGAAATCAAATCTATCAAGTCTATTAGTTTAAAACTTTTAAAACATATTATATAGGTTTAAATATATGAAATATATATATGTTCATCTTAAAAATTTTTTGAATAATTTATTAAATAAATAAAATTAATGTTAAATAAACTAACTTATATACAAATAGTGTTTCAATAGCAGTATATTCAATCAATTTATTCTATTGTATATATATGTAATTTCAAAAAAATATTTAAACAAAGAAAAATTGAGTATGCAATTTAAAATGCTATACAGTGTATACACAAATACTAACTTTTACCTCAAAGTGCTCCTTAGTTTCAAAATACAGTTAATGTTACAGTTTTCATTTAAACCAGGTATGCTGAACACATCAAGTTTTAATTGCCATTCTAGTTCACTAGCTTCTAGAAGAAGTGATATAGGACCACCTCTGATAGAATAGGGAACATGGTCTATGGCAAGAAAATGAAAACTGTGGCCAGGGTTACACGAAATATGTTTCGCCAAAGCGTTGTCTACTTTATTTTTCTTTATGGCATAAATATGTTTGTACAGCCTTTCACGTAATTTACGATCTGTTTTACCTACATAAAAGGCTGGACAGCAGTCACATGTAGCTAGGTAGACAATAGATTTAGACTCACAATTCATTTTGTGATTAATGTGATATTTTCTATTTCTAATGGTAAAAGAATTTGATGTTCTCAAGTGTTTGCAATAGTTGCAGGAACCACACATAAAAGTCCCCTTTTGTCTTGAATTGAAATCAAATGTTTTGTTTCTTTCCAAAAGCATTTTAAGATTGTTACCCTTTTTATACACTATAATTGGATTTTCTCCAAGTTTTTCCATCAGTTGTAAGCTATTCCTGATGGAAAACCAATTTTTAAAGACAATGTATCTAATCTGAGTAGAATTAGTATTGTAAGTGGTAATGAAACTAATGGTAAACTGTTTTGCAATGGAAATATTTAACCGGGTCTGGTCAACAGTGATGTTTGAAGTAGAAGAGTCAATAGGGGAACAGGAATGGTTATTCAATGTGTTACTACCAACTTTGAACAGTAAAGGTGTAAAAACTTCGTTAGATCGTTTACGGCTTACTTCTTGAATTGTCTCATCAATCAAGACTAAAGGATAACCCCGATTGAGGAACATATCTTTCAAAAGTTGACACTCACTTTGAAAGCCTGTGTCAATGGAGCACATCCTAGCTGCTCTAATGAGTTGCCCCTTAATTATTGACCTTTTTTGTTTAAAAGGGTGGGCGCTGGAAAAGTGAAGGAAGGAATTGCAGTAAGTGGATTTCCTGAAAATGGATGAAAAATACATGTTTTTTTATAGGGTCCTTATTAAGTTTAACATCTAGATAATCAATCTCGTTATTGGAAAAATGGTGTGTAAATTTGAGGAAGGTAGTTGTAGAGTTGAAAAAATTAATCATGTCTAATGCTTCCCTAAGATTTCTGTTGAAGAGAATGAAGACATCATCTAAAAATCTGGTGTAATATTTTATGTGTGCCATCCACACTGGGTTATTAAAGATATAATGTTTTTCCCAGTATGCTACAAATGAATTTGCCACACTGGCACCACATGGTGAACCCATTGCTATCCCTTGTTTTTGTAGGTAATATTCTTTGTTAAAAATAAAGAAATTAGATGTAAGAATTATATCTAGAAGTTCAGATACTACATAAATTTCCTTCTGAGTTGCATTTAACTCTTTCAAAATTAATGAAATCCATTCTATTGCTTCATTGTGTGGGATGGACATATATAGATCAATGACGTCAACTGTAAGGAAGTTATTGGTAATGTCAAACGTCAAGTTGTTTATACTGCTAAGGAAAGTCCATGAATCTTTACAGATTTCTGGGATTTGTTTTGTATATTTCGAAAGGATATTATCCACCAATTGTGCACAAGGGTATGTGATAGATCCGCGGCCATCAATAAGAGCACGCATAGGAGGGTTGTACAAGTCTTTATGTATTTTGGGGATACCAAAAATTATGGGGACCTTAGGAAACAAAATGTCGATGTAATTATACGTATCTAGGTCAATCTTGGCTCCTATAAACAAGTCACGGAAATAACCTCTAATTCTAGAGTGAGTTATGTTCATTTCATTGAGTGAAGATGGAATGTATGCTGTGCTTTGTAGGACTGTAAGCATTTTAGTATTATATTCAAAATTGCAAAAATGACTAAACCTCCCCCTTTATCAGGTTTGATAACCCTCACAGGAGATTCACAGAGATTGTTAAACAATGTGAACTGTTCTCGAGTTATATTGGGTTTCGTATGCTTGTTACTTACAAGTGTTGTTAGACCAAGATGTCTTATGTCTAATTCACACATATTTTCAAAAGTAAGTAACGCAGGGTATAACGGGGGGGGGGGGTTATATGTGCTACTAGGCCTTAAAGAGTCTGGTATTGTGAAGCTTGAGTTATTAAATATTAAATGAAGGTTAAGCTTCCGCACATAACATTTTAAATCAGTAATAGTTTTTGCCAGGTTGAATGGTTTACTAGGTACAAAAGTATTACCATAAGCCAAAAGTTCAATCAATGAATGATCAAGTTCAATACTAGAAAAATTGTAAATTTTCAAGTCCCCCTGTGCATTAGTTAATATCCTTAGTTTTTTCTTTCCTTCGGTATCTACTTCAGATTCAAGTATTACCGATAATTGTTTTGGTTCTTGTTGTAGTTCTTCTTGGACCGATTGTTGCGTGCTCCTAAAAAATCCCCCATATTAGAGGTATTATTAGGATTATTGTTGACTGCAGTTACTTGTTGATAGTTCCTAGAATTGTTGTTATTAGCTCGAATTCTATTACTCCGTCTAGGTACCTCAATGAATTCGTCCTCTAATGTTTCTTCTATGACATCCATGTCAGACCTATTAGGATTACCACAATGTATTTGTGAGTCAGGGATGTTTTTAGTATTTGAGTCTCCATTGTTAAATTGTAGTTTAGGGTAAACATTTTTTTGCATGTACGCTGTTCTGTCTCTTACAAGTTTCTTTACTTTGTTCGATTTAAGTTTGTCCACTAGTGCATCGATACTGGAAAAAATTCGGCCATAGTCATATTTATACCTGTTGAAATCAAGGTCACTTTTAATGAATTCATCAAGTTCGTTCACTTCAGATGTTAAAGAAGTGATATGTAGTGAGTAATGTTTGACCATTAGTTCTAATAATAAGGCCCCCTGTCGGTCAAAGAGGGCCATAAGGTCATTGTAAAATGCACTGTCAACAAGTAAACCAGTAGGAAAAAAAGTAGTACGAAGACCCTTAGGAACTACTTTATCATTCAAACATTGTTTAAAATAGGCTACTTCAAGTTGTAACTTTTTCAGTTTCACTAATTTGCTATCAAAGTTCTTGAGTTTATCTGCTATGTTGTTATTACTCACTGTTAGGGGTTCCGAACCCGCAGCCGGACGTTCATGTGTTGGTAATATGTCGAACACAAACTTGTCTGTGTTTTGGATCCAATCCTGGATCGGTGGAACACCAATAAGTGCCTGGTCTGGTCCCCTTATTACTCCTTCATGAATTTGATTGCCAGATAGTGTGGAAATTCGTTCACTTCACTGTGGAAGTGGTACAATGGATGCAGGCATGTTGCTAGTCGAAGGATTAGAAAGAACTGTTGCATTCCCAAAGTTACAGATAGCGTTAGGCGCGTTTTGGTCAAGTGGTGCCCTTTGTGCTCGACCATGCTGAGGTTGCACTTGTGAAATTGTTGAGGATGTTGTAAGGAGAACATTATTATTGCTGACGATGATATTTGGTTCAATATGAGCACAAGGAGCTGTGGCTGTTTCTCTTTTATCCATCGCATCTAAGCGATTGGAAAATGAGTCCATACGCTGTGAAATTGAGCGTAATAGTGACAAGATATCCGTTTGTGCAGCTGGTTCATTTTGGATATTTGAACTAAAAATATTCAGAGTTTCTGGGCTAGATGGAATCCCTGAAGCCATATCCCAAACGCACAACTGTTGAAGTCAAAACGCAAAAAAATAAACAATGTCAGGTATATCCAGACGTAGCCCAAAGAAACTTGAAGTAAACTGAAGCAGAGTTGTTGTCCTGAACGTATATTTATTGCTTTTTTAAAAGACAAAACACGTTTTCGCTACTGTGCGACAGTAGCTTCATCAGAGAAACAGAGCACACAAAAACCCCAAACTTTTAAACATATGAGTAACGTGAATACGTGGAATCACGTCACTTCAATTAAACAAAGCAATGCATAAATTAACTGTTCAACATTAAATACATCTTTATTCAATGCATCTAATAAGCCTCTAAAAGGCGAGTAAACCATAACCAACACCTTTCTATATCGTATAAAGTGTTTGTATGTTTGAAAACATTTAGTAAATACATGAAAATAAATCCTTCAACAAACTCAGTAGTTACCAGTGTAGTGCAAGTTAATACAACGAGCGACAGTGTTGCTGTACGTTTTCTAACAGGTGTATATATAGTCATTTTATGTATTGATTTAAAAAGACTTTGAAATCAAATCTATCAAGTCTGTTAGTTTAAAACTTTTAAAACATATTATATAGGTTTAAATATATGAAATATATATATGTTCATCTTAAAACTTTTTTGAATAATTTATTAAATAAATAAAATTAATGTTAAATAAACTAACTTATATACAAATAGTGTTTCAATAGCAGTATATTCAATCAATTTATTCTATTGTATATATATGTAATTTCAAAAAAATATTTAAACAAAGAAAAATTGAGTATGCAATTTAAAATGCTATACAGTATATACACAAATACTAACTTTTACCTCAAAGTGCTCCTTAGTTTCAAAATACAGTTAATGTTACAGTTTTCATTTAAACCAGGTATGCTGAACGCATCAAGTTTTAATTGCCATTCTAGTTCACTAGCTTCTAGAAGAAGTGATATAGGACCACCTCTGATAGAATAGGGAACATGGTCTATGGCAAGAAAATGAAAACTGTAGCCAGGGTTACACGAGATATGTTTCGCCAAAGCGTTGTCTACTTTATTTTTCTTTATGGCATAAATATGTTCGTACAGCCTTTCACGTAGTTTACGATCTGTTTTACCTACGTAAAAGGCTGGACAGCAGTCACATGTAGCTAGGTAGACAATAGATTTAGACTCACAATTCATTTTGTGATTAATGTGATATTTTCTATTTCTAATGGTAAAAGAATTTGATGTTCTCAAATGTTTGCAATAGTTGCAGGAACCACACATAAAAGTCCCCTTTTGTCTTGAATTGAAATCAAATGTTTTGTTTCTTTCCAAAAGCATTTTAAGATTGTTACCCTTTTTATACACTATAATTGGATTTTCTCCAAGTTTTTCCATCAGTTGTAAGCTATTCCTGATGAAAAAACAATTTTTAAAGACAATGTATCTAATCTGAGTAGAATTAGTATTGTAAGTGGTAATGAAACTAATGGTAAACTGTTTTGCAATGGAAATATTTAACCGGGTCTGGTCAACAGTGATGTTTGAAGTAGTTTATTTAACATTAATTTTATTTATTTAATAAATTATTCAAAAAATTTTTAAGATGAACATATATATATTTCATATATTTAAACCTATATAATATGTTTTAAAAGTTTTAAACTAATAGACTTGATAGATTTGATTTCAAAGTCTTTTTAAATCAATACATAAAATTACTATATATACACCTGTTAGAAAATGTACAGCAACACTGTTGCTCGTTGTATTAACTTGCACTACACTGGTAACTACTGAGTTTGTTGAAGGATTTATTTTCATGTATTTACTAAATGTTTTCAAACATACAAACACTTTATACGATATAGAAAGGTGTTGGTTATGGTTTACTTGCCTTTTAGAGGCTTATTAGATGCATTGAATAAAGATGTATTTAACGTTGAACAGTTAATTTATGCATTGCTTTGTTTAATTGAAGTGACGTGATTCCACGTATTCACATTACTCATATGTTTAAAAGTTTGGCATTTTTGTGTGCTCTGTTTCTCTGATGAAGCTACTGTCGCACAGTAGCGAAAACGTGTTTTGTCTTTTAAAAAAGCAATAAATATACGTTCAGGACAACAACTCTGCTTCAGTTTACTTCAAGTTTCTTTGGGCTACGTCTGGATATACCTGACATGGTTTATTTTTTTTGCATTTTGACTTCAACAGTTGTGCGTTTGAGAAAATAGAGTCACACACAACACACATAAGTACCAGAAAAAGCAATGGATCTATTCACTTTTTGGCCTCTATGTTTGTATGGAGTTTGGCATTGTGCACCAATGCCAAGCAACAGTGACTAGCTCTACAATGCTGTGATTACCTCCATGCAATGATGCTTAATCCTGCTCTTCCAAGCCAACACACAGTAATGCATGCTAAATGTACTGTAACGAATAATGTCATTGCACTATCATGTTTATTTATAAGTATTAGATACAGATGGATTTGAACCCAGTATCATCTAGGCTCAAAAAGAAATGTATCAATGCCTTTACACCCACTGCCACAGAGTCAGCTAAGCAGCAGGTGTGTTTCATACATTCAGTGCTAACTCTCAGAATTTTAGCAACGAGTCCTGCATTTGCAAACTACTTAACTACACTCAAACATGGAAAGTACTGGAAATGTGCATCTCGCATGCGCAAGCACTTTGCCTGCCATTGCACAAACCTGCTGCTTATCCTTGCTCTATGTAAAGTCAATATTAACATGTATTAGTGCTGTTTATTGTCCATTTACTCTTCATGCCTTGAAAGTATACGTGGAAACATAAAATGAAGGACCTATATAAGAATATGTCATATATTTGCAATGCAGCCATGTGTTACCTCCCAACATATACTGCAAGCCAGGTCTCTCAGTATCTGTTGACAAATATAGCAACTACACTACATAAATTAATAACAAAGGTTGTGTGAGATACCATGTACATCAATCTGGCAACATGCAGAACTAGAACTATCTTCACAGTTGAATGTGTCTACACATCCATTTCATGCAGGCCTCCCAACATCTTCTCTGCAACATCCACTGCTGATGTCATCCACAATAAGTTGTCCTGCAGCCTTATAAAAGTCAGACTTATGATGTGGTACTTGCTTAAAGTACTGTGTTCTCTAGTCTGTGTACTTAGGCAGGGGTACTGTTCTTACTGTAGTCAGGTTTGTGTGCGTGTGTGTGTGTGTGTGTGTGTGTGTGTGTGTGTGTGTGTGTGTGTGTGTGTGTGTGTCTATCTACCCAGGAGAGCATAAGTGCATATCTTACAGTTACCAATCACATTCCATGAATTGTCAGTATTTTGACACTTGCACATGCCTATACATCCATTTCATGCAGGCCTCCCTACATCTTGTCTGCAACATCCACTGCTGATGTCATCCACTATAAGATGTCCTGAAGCCTTGTAAAAGTCAGACTTGTGCTGTGGAACTTGCTTAATGTACTGTGTTCTCTAGTTGTAGTCAACTAGGTTGTGTGTGTGTGTGTGTGTGTGTGTGTGTGTGTGTGTGTGTGTGTGTGTGTGTGTGTGTGTGTGTGTGTGTGTGTGTGTGTGTGTGTGTGTGTGTGTGTGTGTGTGTCTATCTAGCCAGAAGAGCATAACCGTTTATCCTACTACAGTTACCCCTCAAATTCCATGAATTGACAGTATTTTGACACTTGCACATGCCTACACATCCATTTCATGCGGGCCTCCTAACATCTTCTCTGCAACTTTCACTGATGATGTCATCCACTATAAGTTGTCCTACAGCCTTATAAAATAGGTTCATAGGTGTTTACTAGGCTAATGACCACAAGCATCTTTTTAAGCCTAGCCATGCATCACAAATCTCTGACAAGTTCTGCTACCTTATATAAGTGTATGTATGGGCCTGGGAGATGAACCATTTACAGGCTACTTGTGCCCATTAGAGACATAGGTGCCAAACCAGGGATTAATTTCTGGTTTCCCATTCAATTGTCCAAGTTGCAGTTGAATTGGGTTAGGGAGGATCTCTGCTTCACATGGATGGGGAGCCTGTTCCATAGACAGGTTAGTATCTGGGATACATACCTATCTCTTCAGCAAGTCCTATTTATATCACAGGCAAGGTTTAAGTCTTTAGAGCAGGCAATTCTGGTGGTGCTTGTTTTGTGGATATGCAGGAGGTCCATCTGAGTGGGTTCTGACAATGCCCTGAATGCCAGGCATAGATCTCCCCTCAAAAGTCTGTAGGAGACAGAATACAGGGATAGGGCCTTCAGGCAGTCTGCATAGGACATATTACTCACTCCCTATATTCTTTTAGTGAGGAACCCCTGTGGACATTTTAATTATTGGATATGCCTGGTTAGGTACATACCAAAGGGGGCACTGTACTCAGTGACAGGTTTGACGAATGCCAGATACAATGGAACAATGACTTCCTTGGACTTAGATGCCATACCTTTGTTTATAAGTTGTGCAACATAGAAAGGTTTCCTCATCACTGTAGACATGTGATGATCAAAGGCTAGATTATTATCTATTTGAGTCCCTAAGTCCCCGACTACTGGGTCAACTCTAACAGGTGTGTTGTCAATATGATAGTTACCAGGAATGGATGACTTCCCAAAGGATACTATTATGCATTTACTGGCATTTAGTTTTAGTCCATGGCTCTGACCCCAGTTGTTTGTCTGTGTCAGCCCGTCCTGTAGAACATTTATGTCAGTGTGAGATTCAATGACAACTCCTAATTTGCCATCATCTGCAAATTTAGTCAGCCAAAGACCACTGACATTGGCCTTGACTTCTGCGAAGTAAATGCCAAAAAGAAGTGTCCAAGGACTAATCCCCGAGGGACTCCACTTGTGACTAACCTCTTTGTAGAGGTGGACTCCCCAATTCTAACTTTCTGGGTCCTGTCTGTGAGCCAGTTGGCTCTCCATTGGGTGACATATGGGTTTGTACCTAACCTCTTGAGTTTGTCAATAATGTCCAAGTTGGATATCGTGTCAAATGCCTTGGCAAGGTCAAGGTAGACAGTATGAATGATTTTGCCCTCATCCATTGCTTTGGTGACCTTCTCAAAGAAGTCCATCAGGTTGAATAGGCATGATCTGCCCTTGATGAAACCAAACTGGGTTGGATCCAGTGTCTGGAGGTTTACTATATCTGTATTGATCATAGCCATGATAATTTTTCCATGGTTTTACATATAAGACTAGTGAGACTTATGGCTCTGTAGTTTCCAGGGTCTGTAGATGGTCCACCTTTGCACAGCAGGATGACTGTTGCCTTTCTCCATTTATGAGGCATGAAGCCTGTTTGGAGGCTAAGTTAAATAGTGATTCCAGAGGCCCTGAATGGTCATGTTTCATGCTATTTAGAAGGGATCCATCCTGGGATATTGACTGGGCCCATTGATGCAGTATTCTTGGTCTTAGAGAGACCATTAAGGAACTGTTCTCTAGTGATTGTAGGGGGAGTTATATTTAATGATATTTCTGGAGGGATGGTTGAGGGGGGAGAGAGGAGTAAAGTTGGAGCTGTATTTATCAGCCAGGAGGTTTGCTATATTTTCTGGCTCAGTATAGGTGGCACCATTTACAATGAGCTCTGCACACAATTGTGTATTGCCTTTGAGGTTGCAGACATAGATAAAGAATGCTTTGTGGTTGTCCTTGGCCTGGGAGGCCAAACTTGCCTCAAATTTTGCTTTGGTAAACTTTATTTGTTCTCTGAATTATTTGTTTAGTTTGATGAGAGTGCTTTTATCCTGCTGGGTGCTACACTTCCTAATTTTTGCCATGATTTTCTTCCTCCTGTTATACAGATGATTGATTTTGTGAGTCCACCAGGATGGCTTTCTTTTTTGTTAATTCTATACTTCTTCCTGGTGGGTACAGCTGCCTCTATGCAGTTATTAAGATGCCTGTACAGGGTTTCTGTGAATAGCTCTTCATAGGCAGAAGTGTTTTCAGAGTTTATGGGGGCTTGAAATTTTGCCAGGTTCTCACTTAATAGCAGGAGGTTAACCTTAGAATATTCCAGGTGTCGCTGGGGGTCCAGGTTTTGTTTTTACTTCAAAGGAGACCGTTTTGTGGTCTGATATTACCAGGGAAGGCATTACAATAGAGGATGTGCAGCAGTCTCCCATATTAGTGAGGACCGGATCCAGTATGGTTGCACCCCTCGTTGGTGTATTGACTATCTGGTCTAGGGAGTTTGTGTTTACAAAATACAGGAATCTCTGTGCATGTAGGTTTGGTGTCGTATAGGATTCCCAGTTAATAGTGGGTAATTAAAGTCACCCATGAATATAATCAGACTAGTGCTGTGGTGGTTGCTTAAAGTACTGTGTTCTCTAGTCTGTGTGGTAGAGGTTCTGTTCTCAATGCAGTCACCTGGTGTGTGTGTGTGTTTGTGTGCTTGCTTGAAATTAGAGGGAGCCTTTTACAGTAGCATGTGGGACACTGCTATTACCATAGTCTCCTCAGCAGACACTGCTGATGTCATAAGCTATATCTGATTTATGCAGTATTCCCACTAGACAAGTGTCAGAGACTGGGCTGGAGGCCATGCAGAAGTCACCTCATCCTATGTGATACAGATTACAGTGACATGGCTTTCAGTCTATCCACATACATCATGGCATGGTTTGTAGGACCTGTGTTTTCTTGGTGAGAAACCCCTGTGGTCTCTCCAGCTGCTGCATGTGTCTGTTGAGATACATGCGAAAGAAAACATTATGATCTCTTAGTGTTCTGATGAGGTTAGAGTACAGAGCTGTGGTATAATTCTCCGATCTGAATACAATGACATGACTTATGATGTGCACAGCACAGGCTTTCAATACCAGTGTGGACACTTGGTGGTTGAAGTTCAGATTGCTGTCTATGTATGTTCCCAGGTCTTGCTTCACTGGGTTTTAGCATAGCGGGACTGTTGTCAATGGTGTAATTAGCAGGGAATTCCACTTTGCAGAAAGACAAAATAAAGACACATTTTTGCATTTATTTGTAGACTTTGTCACCAATCATTTGTCTGTGTTAGCTCCTCCTGTAGTATGTTATCATGACTGGTGGATTCAATAATTGCATCCAGTATGCAAGAATCAACAAATGCGGTAAGTCAAAGGCCGTATACTTTAGCCTGAACTGTCAGGAAATAGATTCCAAACAGTAAAAGGTGAAGTACAGATCCCTATGGTATGCCAGTGGTGACAGCTCTACTGGTACAGGTTGATTCCTCAACTTTCACAGCATGTATTCTGTCTGTGAGCCAGTTGGTTACCCATCTAGTGATATAAGGGTTTATCCCCAGCTGGGAGTGTTTCTCAATGATACCCAAGTGGGGAAGTGTGTCAAAACCCTAGGCCAGATTAGGATAGGCAGTATGCACTGTCTTACCTTCATCCAGGCCTATCACACCGAATCAATGGGCTGTGACAACTTCACAGATCACCTATAACATGACTCAGCACATACACCTTCCTGACATGGTTGAATACACACTACAACACACCATCCACACAGGCTATGTTCATGTAGAAGGGTGCACATCAGCATGCATCCATCTGAGTTGGAGTGGGGACAGCACCCGATGCTTGCATCTATAGATACATCCTGCCTCTCCTCATCTATGAGGTTGACCAACATATCATAACGGACCTTTACTAAATGGACACTAGTAATATCCCTAGCTGTGTGCAACAGACCTGTGTGAGTTGTTAATCCTACATCATGTCTGTTACATCTGTTAGATGTCCTCAAAGAGGTCATCAAAGGCAGAAGGGTATGTATGATGACAAGCACAAGACAATTGACAGAAATCCACAGTGAGGTATTCACTGAGCACTCTCAGATGTGGCCATAAAGACCTATATCACCAAGTGGGGGAGACCACTGTATCTCAGGTCTAGTGATCAGGTCCATACATCAGGGCTGTCTGCTAGGCCCTTTCCTGTTCATTATTTAAGTCATAGATACCATCAACTACATTCATATCCTGTATCCACACAGCTGCCTGAAGGACTACAGATTGTGGGCATTAATTGACTCCACTTTTTAATATAAAATAAACAGTATCTACACACACCAAAGATTGCTGCCACAGCCATGTCCACAGCTGCAGTGAAACAAAAACATGGGGGATGTATTATATCAGGAAGATGACAACCCAAGGATAATGTAGACATCACACCCTATAATCAGACCACTGGGTATGTGACCTGTGGCCTGGAGTAGATGGTATGTGGAATGTCCACCAGCATGTTGCCACAGTGCTGACTACTCCTTTGTATGTAGTGCAAATACTGAGTATGTGAAGGTCATCCTCATCACAGGCCATAATACCTACATAGTTCATAGCCTTCATCACTAACTGAGTACAATGCACCCATCTTCATGTACCTTCCTACACATCTTCCATTGACATGTAACTGAATGTACCACCTTTGCCATAGTGACCTGTTACACATATTATTGGCCATACCCAGGTATTTTTGTGGCATAAACATTACTGTCTGATGGTATGGAGCTCCCATCAAGATGTAAACATGCATGTGCGCTACCCGTTCTGGTGAGCTGTTTGACAACATTGATGGCGTGGGTAACATTTGTAAAAATGTGGATTGTGCCATATATATCTGCCATGCACAGCAGTCAGCTTGCCTGTATTGATCATAATGTGACATATAAGTATAGCAGTGTCCCTCCTAAAACCTCCAGCAGATGTTACAGTGTCAGGACAGTGTGCATGATTACCCTCATAGAGTGTGGACATGTCATAACATGTCAGAACCATCTCTGATAACGCTAAATCACATATGTTATGCCAGACATGTGGAATTACTGGTGGTATTATTCTGATATTGTCCATGATTATGTTTGCTTCTTTTACTGTTGTCCATGAGCCTTTGTCTGTGTCCACTTGCTGGAGACCTCTGCTGAGATTACACTCATATTCAGGCAAATCAGTTTGCACAGCTTCACAATATGTACCGTACCCCAGTTGTATATAACATCCCTGATAGATATCCTCTGCATTGTTCATGTAAGGATACTTATGTCACATAGACATCTCCCCCATTGTTATGTCACCTTGTGTGACAGTCACATAATACACATTTTCACTGTGCAGTCCCTACTGTACCATATTGATATATGATTCATGTTCCTGCTACAGCTGTCCTTCATTGAGATGCCCTCATTTGCTGCACATTAGGTTGTTTTACCTATTCTCTTTTCCTGTGTTCTTCCTACAATTCATCTGTGTGTCCCTATTCAATACACACTTCCACTGAATGTTTATTTTACATGGCAGCCCATGTACCCTTACAAGATCATTTACACAACTTCTGTACAGAATGTCTGGAATGGGATTTCACAATTCTCTTCACTGCATACACTGTCCTGTACCGTGTTTGGACCATATACATAGCTATCAAACATTTCAACTGTGCAGATTTTTGCAAAATGTCTAGATTTTTGACTTACATATTTTGGTCTGTTCCTCATATAATTTATGGTTTTCTGCCACTGGGATGATCTCAGGACTGAAGTCACTAAATAATTACATACATTTCAGTTTCAGACTTCAAATCCTTCAGAAAATGTATCTTAATGCACACCTTGTTATTCTAGCACATTTCTCAGTTTAAAAGAGCAAATATGTAAAATCTGTCCATATTTCTGGGTCATTGTTCTCCCATTATTTTGGGCTTTGTCCAGATTTCTCACAATCATAAGTTGAGAGCTATGATAACTATATGTTAAGCCCTGGTGATCATTGCGGCATTCTGCACAAACTCACTTACCTACTGTGCTCTGATATAAACAGGTTTGCTATCCATGTTACTTTACATGGTTTCCTGGTAGGCAACACTGTTGCCAGCCATGAAACTGCACTTGTTTGCTTTTAAGTATGGTGCGCTGCATGAATATGTAATTAGCACTGCTGCTCACTGCGCAAACATGTAAACTCCATGTAGGCTTTATGTGTAGCCTTTCGGGGCTAAACTGCAGTCTTACTGCTGCATTTCCTGTGGTGGAATCCTGTAGATGGTATAGGTGAACTATGGTTTATGTAGTTAAAAATGTGGACACTTCATGGCTGTGAGATGAAATGCTTACAGACCATTACTGAAGAAAGAAAAGCCACTGGAATATACTATGGCATTTACTTTAGCTTACAATTCTGCACCACTCTGTGAAATATGTCTCTTTTTCCCAGTGAGATAGAATATGCAACTGCATTTACCCTATGTGAATGAAGGAGGTTATCCACAGACTTAACACCGGTAGATTGTTTTCCTTATTTATAGGATTGTTTAAGTATGATTACAGGGCAAAAAATTAAATTGAGACAAGTGTTTTATTTTGTGACTCCTACCACTATAAGCTGTGTGTGTTAGTAACAGATGTGTTTTTTTTTTTTATTGTTTTGGCAACCAAACTAGTCTCACTGGAAAACTTGAGTCCCTTTTACAGATATCGATTAAAACATAAGGAAGTGATGTCACTTGCATGGGGTTACAAAATGTATGAAAGCTGATAAGATCCGACCTCAGGACTGCAGCTTTGTAACACAACCTTTTAACCACTTTGTATGTAATTTCTTAGAGCTATCCTAGTAATAGAATGGGAGACAGTTAAGTATAAAAAAATTGAGCAGGACAGGAATGAAACTGGTAGACTAGCCACCCTCCAGAGTTTAACAATAGAGGACTGAATCCACTCATGTTCTTGAAAATAGTAAGCTCATTTTTATTTTGCTGAAGCCCAACTCAAAAAGGCAAGTCTTAAGGGAATGCATAAAGTAGCTCAGAATAAAATGATAATACGTTCCAAGTGCATGTATCTTGGTGAAAAAAGTACAAATACTCCTTTTCAAACTGTCACTACTTTATAGACTCCATTAGCAAATTAACCAATCATCCACCCTCCAACACCAACTCAACCCCACCCACCAACCCTCCCAAAACTTCCAACACCTCCTCTGCCTTTTATCCTGAAAACTGTATCCACCAACTACATTAAATCCCTACTTCTTATACTTAAGCCATGCTTCCCCTCAGCTGATGCTCTTCCTCCAATCTTTCTGCAGAAATCAGCCAGCTCCATTGCCCTACCTGTCTCCATACTCATTAACTGATCCATCACTGAGACCAATGTCCCAGCAATCTGGAAAAGATTCTACACCCTACCAATCCATAAGGGTGGCAGCTCCACCGAATTTTCCAACTTTAGACCCCCTGCAATTCTATCAACCCTCTCAAAGATCCTGGAAAATGTGTTCACAAACAAATCCCACAGTACCTCATACAACAAAACTTAGTCACTCCCACCCAACATAGCTTCCGCCCTAGTCACAGTACCTCTACAGCCCTCATCTCCTTTATCAACACCATCTCACAAGTCAGAGACTAGAACAAGCTAGTCTCTTGCCTCATTCTTGATCTCTCAAAAGCTTTTGACACCGTCTCTCACCCCCTCCTCTTAAATAAACTCACTGACCTCCACCTATCTACCTCTACTATCTCTTGGTTCTCTAGCTACGTCAGTAACCGCTTCTAATCTGTAAAATGGCTTTCAGCTATCTCCCCTGAATTCCCTATAAACATGGGGGTACCCTCAAAGTTCAATACTGGGCCCACTACTCTAATATTTTTACCAATCAGTTATCTACCTTCACTCCTCAGTCTTTGCTGGTACAGTATGCTATCATCACCATAGCTGATACCCTCTCTGACCTACAGACTACAACTCAGAACTCATTTTTGTCTATGAAAAAATGGCGCAACCAACACCAGCTAATCTTAAACCCAAAGAAGACCACGTTCTTGCTCTTTGTCCCAAAAACAATGCATCACCTAAAACCTACTTTCTCTATCTCCTCCCAAAATAACACATCCATCACAGTAGAAACTCACACCAAACTGCTCGGGGTCATTATTGATGACCAACTAAAAGCCGACCTACATGCTCTCAGTACCATTAAGAAAACCCACTAAAAACTTGGACTCCTCTACAGGTACAAAAACTTTTTGTCAAGTAAGGCCAAGACAGCCCTGTCCCATGCCTATCTACTACCAAATCTTTAGCTCTCAAATACTCACCAATCTACAAACTGCACTTCTCACTAAATTAGAAACCACCTACAACAAAGTTGCCAAATTTGCTGCTGAACTCCCATACCATTCTCACCACTGCTTGGCACTCAGGTAACTAAACTAGTTAAAGCTTCCTCATAACCTCATCCTCTCTCAACTTCAGATAAATCACTCCATACTGCACCAACCATCTTTTTGTCACAGCATTTCCTCTATTATCTCTCCCTACTCCCCACCCAGGACACTCCGCAGCTCAGAACAACATCTCATTACCATATACAAGCCAAAGATCAACTTCAGCAAAAACCTTTACAGCTATTCACCAGTTGAAAAATGGAATAAACTTCCAGTTGTCATTCAGAATGTTAAACCCAAACATCAGTTCAGAATTGCATTAAAAAAAACACCTAAGCAACATAAGACTATGTGAGTGTAATCATCCACCAGACTAACCCTATTTCCATTGGCCAACCTGTCTCCCTCCCCCCTCTCCCAACTGTATCAGTCTACTTCCTATCTCTTTCACCTAATTTGTCAACACAACTAATACATCTTGTACTCTCTCTACCTTGTGCCTGCATTTTAATGTAGGCATTAACTCAAATTATGTACATAACTTGTACCTTCCCACTGCTTCTCTTCAGGTTAACTGACAATATAGAATGTATTTTTTTTTCTAATTATGTAACATTTACTCTGTACCGTAATAAGCTGTACATCACTGATTTTTAGAAGTTATTTGCAATTACCTATCTTATTTTTAATTTGTATTATAGTTAATTGTTATGTTTTTATGTATTATATCTTTTGTAGTCATGCATTAGAGTATCTTTGTATTTGTGGAGCTTTTCTCCCTGGGTCTCCACTGAAAAAGGGCTGCTGCCCAGCTGGACCAACCCAGTCAACAAATGTCAAATAAATAAATAAATAATACAAAAGGTGCTTTAGACTATTTGTTTGGAACCACTAGTAGTCTCATGGTACCAGAACACTGTCCCTTATAATTCAGCCAGAACACTATCAACCCTTTGAGGTAAGCAAGGATCCATCATGTATAAAGCTAAGAAAACCAGCTCTAAGATCTTGAAGATTACATATCTTAACTAGGAGCCAGTGCAATCCCTGAAGCAAATGGATAATATATTGGTAATGATGAGTGCCTATAACTAACCAAGCAGTGGAGCTGTTTGGGTCTATATTAGAAGACCGAAGATGCATTCTTTCGAATGCGTCTTGGTCGAACTGAAAAGGCTGAAAATGGAAATTATCAAAGCGGCTGTTAAGCAAATTCTTTCCCTGGGAAAAAATTTGCTTGGACGCTTCTGTACTTTGCCATTTTTGGCACTGTAGTGTGATCTTGGAGTTGGCATATTTAAGTAGGGGGGGGTGTGGGAGGCAAAGCCCCCCACTGAATGTAATGTTTGAAATTGATTTTTTTATTTTTTTTGTTGAAGCAGCAATTATTTTCCCTTGGAAAAAATTTGCTGTTCTGATACTTCGACATTATAAGCTTTCGCTTACATAGGGTTGATTAATCACCGTTCGCTTTTTTAAGCATTCGGTGATTTAATATAGACCCGAGCCATTTACCAGCCATGACCAAGAGATCTCAGTTTTAGGAAGTCTGAGGTAAAGAGTGTTTGTAATAGTCAAGACAGGAAGAGACCAAGACATGAACAATTAGTGAAAGATCCTGATGGGTGACACCTAGTCCTAAAATGCCAGATAGCCATTAAGGATTGCATTCAAACTATGCACTTTAGATACAAAATCCAGCATGTTGTAATGATAAACGATATAAGTTGACAAAGAAGGATACAAAAATGTCAGAAATGTAACCCGCACCTCCATGACCTTAATCTTGGTGGTGTTGAGATTCAACTGATTATCCACTGATGACTCTAGTGAACTCTTGTCATCTACTAATGAGTTTCCTCTGGCCATTTACTTGTGTGGGGAGGAGAGATTTACTGGGCGTCATCAATGTAACACTGGTAACTAAGCCCTGTCTTTAAGCTCATCTAAGGGCAGTGTAAACAATGTGTACATTAATGACCCAAAACTGAGTTCCATGACATTCCATACTCTTCGGGAAAATGGTTAGTAATATTAAATATTGATATTTTTCTGTGGGAATGTCCAAACAGATAGGAGACAAATTAGTCCAATAGTGTATAGGACAGCACACAGAAAGATCGAAGATGCTGAGTTAAGATATTCTGTTCAACATTTTCAAAGGCTGCAGAGTCAAGTAGCATAAGTGTAGAATAAATACATTGTTTGGATGGAAATGATGTACTTACAACTAGAGGTCAGAGTTAGGCTCAGTGTTACCACAAGTGTGAAAAACAGACTAATATAGTTCTGTGAGACTGATGTCTGCTAAATATGATTCAGGTTGCACATAAACTGCCTGTTCAACAAGGTTTCCTTAAAATAAGTTAGAGATGGAGTGATAATTGTCAGTGTAGCTGGGGTCCAGACAGGGTTTCCTGAGGATCAAAATAATTAAGGTTTTCTTCAAAACAGATGGAAAAAAATCTTGAACTCAGGAAAAACATATTTCAGAACTGTAATGTAGATACAACATAAAATGTCATCTGTCAGGAAACAAAACAACAGCATACATTGCATGATATTCCAACTGAAATATAAACACTGAATAAAGCCTTCAGAAATGGACAAACTGTCTTGTAATCTGGACGTAGGGAACTACAACCTCCACAGCCCCATGACTGAATTATTCTCACCTAGAGATGGTATGGTCTTGGGGTGAAATTAATTAATTAGTAGGGATTGAGTATGCAGAAGGGGCCTGGTCCACTACAAAGGCATTTTGTACATTTCCATTTCCATAGCAGTCATATTCAGTAGGAAAACTGCATTTTAGTCTTCGGCTTCTGCAATTAGAGCCCACAAAGGATAGGGCTGTGTTAAAAATGTTTTCCATACAGAAATACATGCACATCTAAATCTTTTGCACAGATATTTCCTTGTAAAGCGATCACCTGCTACTCTTTCCTGCTTTTGCCTGCTTCTCCTACCCTCTCACTCCCCTTTGCCTTTCAGACTTCTCATCAAACTAGAAAAGTTTGCATCATCAGCAGGACAGAAGGACTGTTTTTACTATTAAGGGTCTCAAAAAAAATCTTAAATATCAAGACATTACTCTTTTCTTATATTTGAAATACATTTAAAATATTTTTCTATAAATGCAGTAAGGTATGATGGTGAGAGAGTGTGTGAGACATTTCTTACAACCTAACACCCTAATAATGGGCGATTTAAACTACCCCACCATTAACTGGGAAAAGTACTCATGTACCAACTCTTGTGCTCAACATTTTCTGGAATTCATAAATTCCAACTCCTTGGATCAACTTATCCACACCCCCACCAGGGGCAGCAATATCCTAGACCTGGTCATTACCAACATGGGCAACCGGTGTTCCACACCAGATGTCAATTCCTTGTTGGTCAGATCTGACCACAAGCTAATCACCCTAGACATCCACATCCCACCCCCCCCCCATTAAGGAAACCACCGTAAAAAATTTCTCCAAAGCCAAATTCACGCTTCTTAAGACAGAAGTGGCAAACTTCATGACACCCGTGCTGACGGACAATAGAGGTACGACTGCTGAATCCTATACAAATGCACTTTATAAGCACTTACACGAGTGCATGGATTGTGCAATCCCTAACAGAACCAAGATGCAATCCTCCAAAAAAGGAAGCCAATCTGGTGGTCCCCTGTCATAAACAAACTCTACAACAGAAGAAAGAAACTGTTGCAAAAAAGAGTAAAATCCCATGATTGGAGGAACTCCCTGGTCAGCCTCAGTAAGAAGCTGAGATCCTTCATAAAATCCTCCAAAGCTAGTTATGAAAACAAAATTGCCACTGATTCTAAAGACAACCACAAAGCATTTATAGCTATGTCAAGAATCTCAATGGCAACACTCATATCTGCTCTGAGTTACAGCACAATGGCACTAAATATACAGAACCAACTGATACTGCCGACATCCTGGCAGATATGTTCAGTGCTAACTTTACCCCTCTCTCACCCCTTAAAGGGCCCATCTCTATATTGGAAGAATGCAAAGTTCCTGTAATCATGGCTGCACAGGTACAAAACACACTCTCCAAAGCAAAGAACACAGCATCCATGGGACCTGACAACATCCCAGGCTGCGTTCTACATGAACTACAGAATGAACTGGCACCCCACCTAAGTACCATGTTCAATCATAGCCTCACCTCAGGCTTTTTGCCCATTGAATGGCACACAGCAACGGTTATCCCAGTCCACAAAAGGGAAGCCACCATGGACCCTGGGAACTACTGCCCCATTAGCCTGACAAGCCTGGTCTGCAAGGCTATGGGACATATCATCATGGAACTTATAAACAATGACATTGGTAATCTCCAAACTCTGGACCCTACACAGTTCGGGTTTGTAAAAAGGCAGATCATGTCTCCTAAACCTGATAGACTTCTTTGAAGCGGTCACCAAAGCTGTAGGTGAGGGTAAGGTGGTTCACACAACCTATCTAGATATCGCCAAGGCTATCGGCACAATCCCCCACTCTGGAATTATAGATAAACTCACTAAACTTGGTATAAATAACTGTGCCACAAGGTGGGTTGCCAACTGGCTCACTGACAGAACCCACACTGTGAAAGTAGCAGACACTAAATCCAACTTCAGACCAGTGACAAGAGGGTTCAGTCCTGGGTCCTCTCCTGTTTGGTGTCTACTTCTCTAAAGTACAAGCTAACACAGAAGGTCTTTGGCTAACAAAGTTCACAGATGACTGCAAACTGGGAGCCATAATCAAAACTCCTAATGATGAGGACATCCTACAAAAGGGCCTCACTGAGAAAGATGCCTGGTGTCAAAGCCATGGACTCAAGCTCAATGCCAAAAAGTGCATTGTCATCCCTTTTGGTAAAAGCTCTGCACCCATGAACTACCACATAGGCAGTAGTCTACTTAACACTGAAAGTGTGATAAGAGACCTTGGGACACAGGTGGACAGTAATCGCTCCTTTGATAATCACATTGCCACAGTAGTCAGGAAATCCTTTTATGTAGCACACCTCATCATAAAAGGTTTCTCATCCAGGAAAAAAGAGGTCATTGTTCCCCTCTACTCATCACTCATTAGACCCATTATAGAGTACAATGCCCCTTTTGGTATGTACCTCACAAGACATCTACAACAACTGGAAAGGCTGCAGAAATACCTCACAAAGAGGATTACCAGCCTCAAACAAATACCCTACGCAGACCGTCTCAAAAAACTCCAGCTTTACTCAGTTACATATCGCCTACTCAGAGGCAATCTCTGCCTAACATAAAAAGCTATGTCAAACCCAGAGCTGTTGGACATGCTCCACTTAAAGAAATCCCAATCCATCCGAGCTATATGCTCTAGGGACCTAAACCTTGTCACCACAATAAACAGAATGTGTTGGAGGGATAGATTCCTGTCCCAGAGACTTCCCATACTCTGGAACAAACTACCTATCTATATCAAACAAAGCACCTCATTAGCTCTCTTCAAGAAAAATCTTGATGATTGGATGGGAGATAGGAAATTCACCCCGGGGATCACTTCTGTGGCTCTGCTCAACAGGGGCACAGGAAAATAATTTTCTTAGGTGGCAAAAGCTAGAGTACCGTTTGGCTAGGCTTATATTGGCCCTAGGGCCAATAGCCTAATACTTACATATGAACCTATGAACCTATGAACCTAAGTACATGAAAGTATGGACCCACTGAAAAAGTAACTTACAGAGTGCCCCAAGTATGAGGCGAGTTATGTTATACATATAGCCTTTCTTTCTTTATTGCCTATTTGTCTGACTGAATTTGTAAGCTAACATGTAGAAGAGATGAAGTGAAACAGGTCTATATTAGAACACCAAACATTCAAAATGTCGAGTGTTCTAATATCGAACCCTATGAATCGAAAATTCAAAACATCGAACATACATAACAGCGAATTTTTTCCTAGGGAAAAAAATTGCTGTTCCAAAACACATACACACAACACAAGCACACCAAACAAACAGCAATCCACACACATAAACCTAAACTCTTACACCTATCCCTACACTAAACTATACATACACCACTAACTATCCAATTACCTTAACCCAAACCCTAACCCTAAGGTCCATCACTATTGCACAGTCACCTCACCCACGCCCTAATTCTAGCTCACCTACCTCATCGTAACCCTCACGTCCACACAGTTGCACACTTACCTGACTCGCCCCTAACCCTAACTCTCCTAACCCGCCCTAACCCTCACGTCCAAACAATCGCACACTTACCTGAACCCGACCCGTAACTTTCCACCACAGCGCTGAAAATACCGAAGCAACAGAAATGGACAATCGAATTCTTTCCCTAGGAAAAAATTTGGTTTTCTGTTTCTTTGATATTTTCAGCATTTGCTGAAAAAAACGTGTCGATATTAGAACACTTGACATTTGAACGTTCGGTGTTCTAATATAGACCCACTGAAACCAATAACAAAAATACTTACAGAACTACTCTTTTCCCTCAGTCTTCCTATGTCATCATTTTAATTGCTGAACCCTTCCTAAGCTGCAGACCGTGAATAAATGACCACTTCTTTCTATATCCCAGTTATTTTAAACAATGTCCATGTAAATGATCCAGTTAAACAATTTCCAATTGCCAGCTTTAATTTTAAGACCACAGAGCTGCCCATTGGTAAAGAATAAGCTGCACCCCCATTATACCAGTATTTTTTTCTTTATATTTGCATCCAAACTCTGGAGTCTATTATCTGTTCTTTAGCTGTTTATTTTCCTCTTGCAGACAAAACATTTCTTCATGTTAGAGTCTCCTAATGTACACATTAGCTGCATTGATTTAAGAGGTCCAGTAAACCAGTAATCTTATTTTGCTGTTCAGTAATTGTTTCTGTGTGTGCTATTTTTAGTTTCCTTTTGTTAGTATGGAACTAACGTAAAGGTGTTTTATTATTCTAGCAAGCTTGATTTCTGTTACATATTCTTCTCTTTTGTTCAAAACGCTGTTTTACTCTTAGGTGAATCAAGGCTTGTACAAGGGAATTTTTTTCCTGGCTGATAAGTACTATTGTTTAACTTTTGGTTGTATGAAGTATCTGGGTGTACATTTTGAGCTTGTACTACATGCCTGACTCAGTTCCAAAGTCCTGACAATTAAAATTGATGGAGTGAAGTGAGAATTTAACATATTTTTGACAGTGGGCTAAATGTGCATTGTCACCCTATCAGGGAATGAACACCCTCCAACAGTGTGTTAATATACATGTAAATCCAACATCATATTAAGATGAAGTGATGCAAGGACTGAACAAAAAAAAGTTGGCCACCATTTTTTAAGCGTGTTAAATGTTGCTTTGCTGTTCAGCAAGTGTAAGATACCAGTAGAGATAAAAAAAAACAAAAAAAAAAACCGCTCAACTAGTAAAAGTAGCTGCAATAGCAATTACAAGAATTTGTCAATTACTTTTCCACCTCACTAAAGGCTGCCTTTCTAAAGAAAAAAGGGATTTTTAAAATGAGTGTGTGTGTGTGTGTGTGTGTGTGTGTGTGTGTGTGTGTGTGTGTGTGTGTGTGTGTGTGTATGTGACAAAAAGAGTGTGAGTGAGCAAGAGAGAGAGGGAGAGCACATACCTCTCAACTCATTTGCTCACAAACTCAGATCTGAAGAGACTTTTCATCAACACATTATCATGGAACTTATAAAGAAAGACATTGGTAACCGTCAAACACTTGACCCCGCCCAGTTTGGGTTCATGAAGGGCCAATCTTGTCTCTTGAACCTGATTGACTTCTTCGAATCAGTCTCCAGAGCTGTGGAAGAGGGTAAGGAGGTCCACACAGCCTATCTGGACCTCGCCAAGGCCTTTGACACCATCCCCCACTCTGGAATCATAGAAACCTACTTGCATTCAGCTTCCAACCAGTTGCCACTTCACTTATCCATACCTTGATCAAAAAATTAAAACCCACTACACTTTCTGCTGATCAACTCCCTGCCGAGTACCTGCAAAAATCAGCTGATGCTATTGCTTACCCCGTCTCAATACTAATCAATCGAACCATAGTAGAAGCTAAAATTCCCACCATCTGGAAAATATCCTATGTAATCCCACTTTACAAAGGAGGCAGCTCTACTGAATTCTCCAATTATAGGCCAATAGCTATACTCTCTCCACTTGCAAAGATTATGGAAAAATGTATTCATAGACAACTCATGCACCACCTAATCCAGAATCACCTTATGTCAGACACTCAGTATGGCTTCCGTCCTCATCACAGCACTACTTCAGCCCTCCTAGCCTTTACCAACACCATAAACCATAATTGCAACAATAATTATATATCCTTTGCCCTCTTCTTGGATCTTTCCAAGGCATTCGATATGGTTGATCACCAACTTTTAATCCACACCCTGCAAACATTCTGTCTAGATACTAGAGCCCTTCAATGGTTTCAATTCTACCTGAATGGTCGACAGCAAGCTGTTCTCTGGCAGAACAAACTCTCTAACCTTCTACCTAACACCCTTGGAGTACCACAAGGCTCTATACTAGGGCCCTTGCTGTTCTCCATCTTCATTAACGACCTTTATACTGTCATCCCAAAAGTCAGCTGTATCCAATATGCTGATGACTCTACTCTGATTTGCTCAGCCACATCTCCAATAGAGTTATGGTCAGCTACCCAGACCACCTTTAATACAATAGAAAACTGGCTTTCTGAACGTCGTCTGATCCTAAATCCCAAAAAAACTAAAATGCTGTTATTTTCACCAACACGTAGGTCTACCGCTTTCACCTTTACCATAAATTCAAATGATGGCACAATAATCTCCCTGACCCCTCTACAAAACTATTAGGTGTCATCATAGACAATAATCTAAAATTCGACCTACATGTTAACCAAACTATCAAAACCATCAATAAAAAACTAGGGTCACTTTACAGAATAAAAGCCTTCCTAACCCCTCCAGCTAAAATTGCCATAGCTCACTCTCACCTTTTTTCAACCCTTCTGTATGCATCCCCTCTACTTTCGAATTTAAACAAGTCTGTCCTTAACAAACTCTCAATTTGCTACAACCACATTGCCAGGTTTGCCACTGGGCTACCTTTTAGGACACATCATTTCATCAATCTAAATCAGCTTGGGTGGCTTGAACTACCCAGCCTAATCCAGTATAACCAAATGATTATGGCCTATAAAATCCTCTATAATCCTGACAATACTCCTGCACTTAAAAATATTATCACCCACTATAACAATCCTAGACCGCTTCGATCCTCTAACAAACTACTAATTCAGACTAGCAAAATTAATAACACAGCCGGTGACTCTCTCTTTGCAAACTCTGTAAGTAGATCCTGGAACTCTCTTCCAGCTGATATTACCTTACTTTCCACCTTAGGTCAATTTAAAACTAGACTCAAACAACATTTGTCTCTTAACTGGCTATGCCAATGTATCAAGCCTGGCTAACTCTCTCTAGAATGTGTAAAAATCTGTTAACCAGTTTACTGTGTAATTTAATTTAATCCTGACTTGCGCTCAGGATTAACTCTAACCTGTGAAACTTGTTTAACTTGCTTACTTATGTAATCTCTGTAAATAGTCTGTTTGTAATATGTAATGCTGATATTATGTAATGCTGTATCTGCTTTCCCTTGGAGCTTTTCTCCCTGGGCCTCCGCTGAAAATGGACAAGCATCCAGTCGGACTATCCCGGTCAACAAATGTAAAATAAAATAAATAAATAAAATAAATAAATAAACTTACTAAGCTGGGCATAAATCCCTACGTCACTCGATGGGTTGCCAAGTGGCTTACTGACAGAACCCAGACTGCAAAAGTAGCCGACTCCAAATCCAGCTCCAGACAGGTGACAAGTGGAGTACTTCAGGGTTCAGTCCTGGGACCGCCCTTGTTTGGCATCTACTTCTCTGAAGTACAGGCCAACACTAAGGGACTCTGGCTAACAAAGTTCGCAGATGACTGCAAACTGGGAGCCATTATTGAATCCCCAAATTATGTGGATATTGTACAAAAGGGCCTTACAGAAACAGATGCTTGGTGCCAGAGCCATGGGCTCAAGCTTAATGCCAAGAAATGTATAGTTATCCCCTTTGGGAAAAACCATGAACCCATGAATTACCACATAGGTGGTAGTATGCTAAACACGAAAGTGTGGTGAGAGACTTAGGGACACAGGTGGACAGTGGTCTCACCTTTGATAACCACATCACCACAACAGTCAGGAAATCCTTCTATGTGGCACAGATCATCACTAAGGGCTTTTCATCCAGAAAAAAGGAGGTCATTGTTCCACTGTGCTCATCCCTCATTAGACCCATTATAGACTACAACACCCCATTTGGTATGTACCTCACAAAACATCTGCAACAGCTGGAAAGGCCACAGAAATACCTCACTAAAAGAATCACAGTCCTAAAGCAGATGACCTATGCTGACCATCTAAAAAAACTCCAGCTATACTCTGTGGCATATCGTCTGCTCAGAGGTGATCTCTGCTTAACATACAAGGCCATGTCAAACCCTGAGCTGTTGGATATGCTCCACTTAAAGAAATCCTAATCCCTCAGAGCCACATGCTCCAGGGATCTAAACCTTGTCATCACAATGAACAAAACATGCTGGAGGGATAGGTTCCTGACCCAGAGACTCCCCATACTCTGGAATAGACTCCCCATACATGTTAAGTAGAGCGCCTCTTTAGCCCTCTTCAAAAGGAACCTTGACAATTGGATGGGAGATAGGAAATTCACCTCGGGGATCACGTCAGTCACCCTGCTAGACAGGGGTCCAGGGAAGTAAATATTGTGGGAAAGAAATATCCAGAGAATTGTTATGGCTAGGCTTGTATAGGCCCTAGGGCTGATAGCCTAGTACCAACCTATGAACCTATGAACACACATTATCTGAACAATAAGAAGTACAAAACTTTTGTTGACTAACTGTAATCTTCAGAGATTTAGCAGAGAATTGATGAGGGAAATCAGGGACAGTGGAGGGGGGGCGGTGTCCAAAGCTTTTTTTAAACAATGACAGGTGAAATGCACTCAGTCAAAAAAATGTATGCAATTGTTGGGCTTATTTGTGTGAGTGTATGTATGTGTGTACACTTGTGTATTTCTGTGTATATCAGAGTCTGTCTGTCCTCCTCTGTTTCTGCATGTGTATCTATATGTGTGCATGCAGATACTAAATACTTATACTTTGATTGCATATTACTTTCTCTAACAACAATTACATATGCTACAGCAACTTTGGAACATAAGGCAGAGGAACTAGTTTACAGCAAACCTATTAAAATGCGTATATTAATAAAAAAGCAAATATGAAACAATTTAACAGATATTCTATTATACAAGCACAATAATGTTATGCAGGGTGGCTGTTGTGCAAGCAATGATGACTTAACAAGATAGGCAGCGATAACACCAGAGTCATACCTCCCAACCTCGTAGAGCAAGAAATCTGGACAAAGCCATATATAAAAGTGGGACAAAAGCCCAAAAATAGGGACCATTTTTAAATATTGCTCTTACAAACTTAGAAAGTGTTTTGTATTAGCATGAATTTTTCTGAAGATTATGAAGTCTGAAACTCAAACATCTGTTATTATTTTCTAACTTCAGTCTTTAATGATTTGCCACTAATTTGCCAGAAAACCACAACTGTATGAAAAATAGACCAAAAATATGAGGCAAAAATCTGGACATTCTGCAAAAATCTATACAGTTGAGATGTATGACCGGAGTAAAAATTTGCTTTATATTTAGCTTTGAAATGTCCAGAGTGAATGTTAGAAATGCCAGTACCTGTGAGCATGTCCTTGGAGCAGGTACGAGCCCAAATATTTCTCCCTTTTGTAGCATTCAGTCAGATACCTAGGAATATTTCTGCAGTAGCTCTTCTTCAGATGGTTGGCCTTGGCTGATTTAATGTCTAGGTCACTGATGAAATTAGGGAATTCACTATGGAATTTCAGTCTTTATTGAGTTTCAGGTTCATTCCAGTAGTTATCACTGCTTTCCAAACATCTGGAAATATCTGCAAATTCTTTAGACATGGTGTTGCAACTTTGTTTGGAGAACAGTGATTTTGGGTTTGAATCAGTTTATTGGACCAGTAATCACATGGTTCATTTCAGGGTGGGGCTGTCACTGGTACTGCTTTATTGCCACCCTGTGTTCACCCACTTAATTGTAGAGATTTATGTAGTACCAGTACTGGCATGCTGATGCTTACAGTGTGTGTGTGTGTGTGTGTGTGTGTGTGTGTGTGTGTGTGTGTGTGTGTGTGTGTGTGTGTGTGTGTGTGTGCGCGAGTGCGCGAGAGTGCACCCTCACACATGCACCCACGCTGGGAGGATAGTGCTGCCAGTCCTGATTCTGAACTGTAATATGGCCAAGGTAGACACTATGAATGCTATTGCCTTGGCTTTTGTGCATTCCATACCTACTGCTGTTTGACTGGAAAGGCACATATTTATAAATAAATATGTGGGGAACCACTAAACTTGATGAATAAGTAACTTGCCTTAAAAGGAAGTAAACAAAATACAAACCTTGTACTCTCACTTCCCAAAGATGGTATTACTTGTTTATGTCACCACTGGGTACTAGGGATAAACTTTAAAAATAAAGAAATTAAAAAAAGCAAACTACAAAGGGATTTAAATAATCCACCCTTTACATAAGAAATCCCTGCATTAGTCTGGAGCCTTAACTAATAAGTTACAAATAAATAAAGGAAAGTGATCTCAAAAACGTACATCTTCCGCTGTGTTTCTTTCTTCTCATGTCATCATGAGTGCACATAGCAGATGATCCTCTGACAGTTTAGTGGTCATAGTTTGATAGGATCATAGGTAGATACATTAATAGGTAGTTACTACGCATGTAGTCCAGAGGACCATTTAAAAATCTAGCCTAAATTCACAATTGCTATAAAGCACTGTCTGGTTAAATGACTCGATCAGGGTCATATAAGTAGACAAATGAAGGCCAAGGGAATCAACCCCTATACCACAGGAAATAACTTGTAACAGTTCATAGCCTCAGTCCTCTGTACTGATTTACATTTACATTTGTTTACTGGGGAAGTCCAATGGCCAAAAGACACTTGTTCTGTGGAGGCATGGAGAGAAAAGCTCCAATGATTGCATTAGTGCAGAGAATCTTGTATATACAGCTTTTGAACAAAAATGCAGTTTATAACAGTTCACATCAGGAAATAGTTTTAGCATACTGATAAACTATTTACATTATGATATGCTATATAAAGTTCAAAAACTGAAATATAAATAAAATAAAATGAAAGTAAATGTAAGTATAACAGAAATACCTTATTACAATGTATACATTGTTTTATGTAATTATTTCCTGCACATGTCATTTAATACAACATTTGACTGCCCAGATATCTGGTTATGGCTGAAAATGGTATATTTATTTATTTATTGACATTTGATTGCCAGGAAAGTCCAACTGGGCAGGATCCCATTTTCAGCAGAGGCCTGGGTAGAAAAGCTCCAAAGTATTACAAAACATTTTAAGAATAATAATTTTACCGTCTTTAAAAATACAAAAAAACAACTGCAGTTTAAATAATTATACCAAATTAGACAGAATATAAAAAACATTGGTTAAGAATAAATACAAGTTATATGACAATGATTTAATAGTTAGAGAAAACCTAAGCAGTTTATAGAGAAATTAGAGGTGAGTTAGTATAATACAAACAGGAATTACAATATGAAGTGAGAGAAAGGTAAGCTTATAGTATATTTGGAGGGAAAGCCAGGTGAGCGAAATTGCTGGAAGTAAGGAAATAACTGAAGAAGGCATAGTATGGAGATGTAAGGTATGAATATGTATTTGTTCACATTTAGAGATTTATATGAAATGACCACCTACTGTATATAGTTAACAAACACATGAAATAAAATACATTTTCATATATTTGTACTCCTCTATATTAGTTTGAAGTGCTCTTTTGGTTGGTATGTGACTAGATGCTTACTACTGAACAGAACACTAAATGCCAAGGCTATTGGTAGTTATCTAGGAGATTACAAATATTTTAAAGACTAGTTATCTCAGTGCACATGTAGCATTTCAGTTTAAAACAGATTTATCACACATTATTTGTAAAAATAATGCCAGCATGCAAATATCCTTGTCCGTTTTTTTTCTGCCAGTCTTTTATACATTATTTTATTAGCTGTCTATGCCCTAGTGTTACCCTAAGCACCTTTCTCTCACTTTCTTTTCTCTTTTCCAGGTTTAATCTGACAACCCTAACCTGGATTGACAAGTGTTATTTTTACCACAATTTCTAATTGCATAAGACAGTGTCATTATTATATGTTTGGCTTTCCATGATGGCAAAGTGATACATGCTATTTCTGGAAATTAAATATATTTCTGTTAGTTGATATGAGAGAAGGATGAGAACACATTGCATGTATTGCAGAAGTGATTACTGCCATGTGACTACCCATGGGATGTATATAAACGTTTCATTTATTATAAATGCTCTTTATATTCTGCAACCATGCAAACTGCTTGCTATATTTTAGTGTTTACATTATCCAAAAACATAGAAATGTGTTTTTTTTTACTTTGTGTCTACTTTTAATAAAATTCTCACTATAACAGTTCCATATACATATCTGTTTTATTTTGTTCTTTTCCACAAATAAACAGTTGTTACCATCCTTTACTGGTGGCTATAACACTTTACAATGCCCATTCTGTAAATTGACTGATAGCCTTTGGTATAGTTGTATTTTGTACAGTTTGAGGATGTTTGGAAATGTAGTGTCACTTCTAGATGGCTAGACAGCCAAACTATATTGCCAGCCATCCCTCATAACACTCTTGACTTGGCTCTGGCTATAATATGCAACTTCTATACATGTGTGGATCTTTCTGTTTCTCGTATAATGTGCTGTCTTCTTTAGATACTGGTTTCATTTTCACACTGGTTACTTTTCTGTCCCTCCTGTATATGTAAATTGGCTTGAAATTCTCATAGGCGAATACTAGGCTAACTGCCTTGAAGGGCCATTTTAAGCCTAGCCAATAACCCAAGGTAAGAATTAAACTCTGTACCTTGTACATATGAGGCAAAGACTTTAACCATTATGCCAAACCTGAATGAAAATAGACAAGTTGACTGTTGTGAGATTAGAACCCCTTCCCACCTATTTCCACAAGCTAGAGAACATAGTAGTTAATGTTAGTGCAATGGCACAAGTCTCACTAGTAAGATCCCTGTAGGCTGATAGTGTTTTGAACTATATAATTGCAAAGCTCTGTTTGTTTCTAATACAGGGAGTATGTAAGATTTATCATATCATTGTCAACACCGTAGCCTCAACATTTTGTACCCTGCCTTTTATTTAGAACCATAGCCACCCTTTAGAAATTCTCAGTTTTTTTCTTGGCATTATATGAAGAATTGTGAATGCATTTTAGTACAGTTTTAAGACTTTTAATATATCTTTTAACCCATCTTAAGTGATTTGAAAGTTCATGTCTAAAGAAAAAGTTGTGCTGTGGACAGAGTGAGACAGTAGTTTTTTAACATTTCTACCTCAGTTCTCTGGGTTCTCACATGAGGTCATGACTTTCTACTGTACTGCATTATGAGGAACAGTTCTTCAATTCAAGCCTTATAAATTGTGTTTCATGCTGTTCCCTTTAAAAGAGTCATATATTCATTGTTAAGATATTCTTAAATTTTCATTGTAGACAATAGTGAATCATATTATCAGTAGAACGGTTTGTAGGTATGAAGCAATATATTTTAACTATGCTCTGAACTTCATAGTTAAAGTTGTTAACAGTGTTTCACATTTTCCCCTTTGTTCCATATTACTGGAGGAAGGTTTCAGCATTTTGGAGACAGAAGGCTGAGACCTGTCATTGATGTGTTTTCTCTGTGGAGTGTGCATATCGTCTCTGTGTCTATTTGGGTTTTCACTGGGTATTCTGATTTCCTCTCATATCACAAAGCCATTCTCTTAGATGAATTTGATGCTTGCTGATTGCCCATGCTTGTATATGATTTGTATGAATTAGTGTGTGTATATATTTATCCGTGAATAACTCTGTGAGTGTGTGTCTTGTCATAAACAGGTACCCCATGCTTTATAGTTACTGAGCATTGGGACAGGATTTAGTTCCCTGCATATAATAAACAAGTGCTAGACCATGAACAAATTAAAAAGATATGTTTAAAATGTAAGCTCCTACTCATAGACAATCCTATGGATTTTGAATACCTCTGGTTGCCCCAAGAGATTCTAATGTGAGACTGGCATCAGCATATTGACTGTTGCATGTTATGTTTGTTGGACATCTGATCACAGCTCTCTACTTTTACAGACAGAGCAATTTTAGGAGGGACACAGCAAAATTTAGAGAAAAAATAAGGGGTGTCTCTAAAATAGAGGGACAGTTGAGAGGTATGTATCTGATCCCCATATACATCATTACTCTTACTTCATAGTGCCTACACATCATAGTGGTGACCCCTTTGTTTACTTTGATTGTGTGGTGTGCTGCGCTTGCTGTTTGTACTGAAACTGTGAAGTACAAAAATGATGTGCTGAGAAACAGAGTAGTTCCTGTATGTGGTGTCATCATCAAATGTTTTGTTCTGGTTACTAAAGGTGTCCTACAGCAAAACGTGCAAGTACAACATACCAAAATTAAACACAGCCAATGATTTTTCATGTACTTAAATATTCTGATAAGTTAATACAGGAATTGTTTTAGTACTGGAGAGGAGATTGAGCAACCCTTTAGAATAAGTGTTTTTGCAGGGGTGACAGCCAGCATAGAACAAAACAACATAACATACTGTTTTCCTCTACAACATCTTATAGGGCATTCCTGTAGCCTCTACTTCCTAAAATATTGTCAAGCTCACGTGTAAGTAATTGAGATAAAAAAATCCTATATTTGGTCAAAAAGCAGCATTGTATGGCTTTTGTTATTCTGATCTTTATTAAATAAATCAATCAGCTTCTTGGTTATAAGAATAACTTTACTTTTTCACAGCTTGTTTTAAACACTAATGGCTCTCCACAGGATCAAACACAGAACACTTGCACATACTCCATAGGCAGCAGAAAGGAAACAAGGTGCAGTGATACCACGTGCAAATCAGAGATGGCCTCAACGCTGCTTCATTGACAGTGGGGTAGCATCTGGTCCCCAGCTATGAGTATGACATGGACAACACAGATTAAAACTGAGGCATGAAGTAATACCAAGACTATGTCTTATAGTGCGATGCCTGGCCATGCTGTGTATCAGACATTTCATTACCTACACAGTCCAGAGGGGTAGGCAGAGCACAGTCATCACATACCATGTGTCACTGTGCTCCACCCCACCTGTACTGTCTAAGGGTCATGTGAGATGTCAGTGCAATCCATTGTGGTGAGTAATAGGTTGGGGGAATCAGAGATTGTATCAGGGTGGAGGTTCCATATCATGAATGGTTGCCAAGGTGTAACATGTAGCCCTGCTGTAGCAGTTCTGTATACATGCTGCAAGAGTAGTTGTATTGTACTTTGGAAGCATATGCTGGATCCCTGATGTGGCCGCCTATGCTAGAAGTCAATAGATGACCTCAAAGGCCATCACCCCTATGCATGCTACCCAGATGGGCATCAGAAAGTACTGATGGAGCAGAATTGTACAAACCACTGTAGCCATCCCAATGAGGTAACTGTGCATTGGAGCCAGATAAGTGTCAAACACAACTTTGAGACTGCCCACTTCTAAGTGTCATGGAAACACAACCAGCATACACAGACAAAAACATGGTGGCAGCCATTCCCTTTTAAAACCAGAGATTAATTTTACAGGTCAGGTGAGTGTACATGAGAAACTGAAACCTCAGTTATTTAACACTTGTGTAAGAGTAAGAAAGCTCCATGAACCAAACATTCATTATATGTGAAATGGAGTTGTAACAAGTATCAGCATCACATTCCATATATATGTTCATAATTAGTATATACAAGCCACTGCTGTGGTTGTCAAAGCATGCAGATTTCTTATTGCATACAAACTGCAGACAGGATGCCACCTTGCTGGTTATTATAAAGGTTGGCAAACTGGTATAAATACAATGTCTATGGATGACAGTCAACCCTGCATGCGTCAATAGCATTTCAGTGGCTAGTACTGAGCAGTCAATGAGTAGGTTGTAACATACGAGTACAATTATGTGCAGGGTGATATGTAACAGGACAGTTTGTGATACACATGTATGACATGCAGTAATAACAATATATAGCGTCCAATACTATTATAAAGGTTTAATTAATCTGGGATGTTAAATACTTACACAGAGCCAATTGTCCATGCTGTGTCCACAGACCACTTTTATGACTGCAGGCCATACACAGTACATCTACTATACTCACATCACTGTGCACTTGTAGCGGGGCATGTGTGTGTGTGTGTGTGTGTGTGTGTGTGTGTGTGTGTGTGTGTGTGTGTGTGTGTATATATACATATTTAATGATTTGTTAACTGTGTACATTCACTGGATACACAGTCCCTTTTCAGGGATGACCTATGAGAAATGTCTAGTTAGGAGACTTGTTCAGAGTCAAACAGTTGGCAAACATACAATGTCAGATACAAACGTAGGACTGAAGCAGGACATAGTCTGGAATATCTGTACCAAACTGCTATGGATTGCTTATGTCTTTCTGTACTGTGGTGATTGTGTATCCATAATCCAGTGCTTCCTAAAACCAAATTACCACTGTGGGAGGTGCACGGGTATATCAAGAAGGAGTCTCAAAGATGCACACTGTATACTTTAGCATGTCTTCAGGTGCTGCCAGTGCTAATCAACACTTTATACATTGCATTTGATATAACCACACATTTCTAGTATGGGTCTGAATGAGACAATTAAGTAACCACTCTTCTGTCTGGAGATATGATGTATACAGCTTTTCCAGCACTACATGTATGTATTTTGCATAGCGTTGTTGTAGAGAGATTACACAGCTTCCATGCTGTTAGGGTTGCCACTTTTTCAAGTGTTCAAATTGGGACTGGTTTTAATGGAAACTAAGATTTTGCAGGACAAACTATACTCACAACCACACACAAGAGTCTAAAGGTCTTTTCTTCATTTTTTGTCAAATAAAAACTTACACTTGTGGAATTTAAATGTTTCCATTGTTCCATATGATTTACACTGTTTTACATACAAACTAATTTTATACAACTGTTAAAGGAAACTTTGGAAGTATTCTTTTGTCCTTAAGCCTCAAAGGATTTGCAATGTTTCATGTTTTTTCCACATGGCATAGCTGTCCAAATAGTTACTGTCCTGCACAAATAGGGGACAGGTGGTAACTTTGATCCTGTCTGAGTTATCAAATGTCTGAATGTATTGTACTGTGTTATTGTGTTACTGATCTGTCATAATGCACTGACCTGCTGTGTGCTGCTGCACTGATGGTATTTCTCATACTGCTCACACAACTGTGGTTTGCTGCACACCCTACAGAACTAATAAAGTGAGCTTCACCTATGAGTAAAATCGGGTTTTGCCAGATGCTTTCACCATACCTCTGAAACTCTTAGCACAAGAAATCTGAACAAAGCCAAAATTAATGGGGGACAAAGGCCCAAAAATAGAAACAAGTTTTAAATACCACTCTTATAAACTTATTAAATTTGTTAGAAAAACAAGTTTTGCATCAGCATGTATTTCCTGAAGGACATGAAATCCGAAACTCAAATGTCTGTCATTATTTAAGAAACATCAGTCCTCCAGGACTTTCCCAGAAAACTACAGATTTTATGAGAAAGAGGCCAAAAAATAAGAGGCAAAAATGTGGACATTCTGTAAAATTCTGGTCTTCACAATCACAATGGATACTGGAAACACAGCATTAAGAGATGACCCAAGGTTATTGCAAGTATGAGCATAATGGGTGACCATGTATAACTCACTCCAGCGTGTCACCATGAAACTTCTGTAAGTAACAGACTAATCCCTCATGGTGGTTCAGCAGTTGTTTACACATCTCATGCCTTATTTGTACTTTACTTAACTGCAGAACAGAGGATTTTATGCTACTATTCCATTATGTTTGGATATCATCTGTGTAATGTAACCCCAGTGCTATGCACATTTTTCATGGATGTGTACAGGACGTGTGCACAACAATAGTGTGTTACATTTCAACAATGAGTATGTATCGATATCACAGCTTGAGATGTTAGATGCACACTTAGCAGTTACAGGAATCATGCAGGCCAATACCACAGAAAGTGTCACATACACGTGGGGTACCCTTCAGGATATTATGCAGACAAAGACTTGCTACTGTGTAATTGTACAATAGCATTAATTAGCTTTCCTTTGTTAAACTGCACAGGTCATAAGTGACAGGTGTCAGATCAACAGTGCCAAAGTTCATATAAAACCATATTGACTTTAAATATGTGGCTGCATTGCCTGGTGGAACAGAAATATCACATGGGGTACTGCCACCAATCTGAGTCAAACTTGGATAATAACATTGATGACGTTTGTGGCTTCATTGCTTTATCAGCATTCCAGGATGATATGAATATGCTGGCACATATAAATGCATCATTTATTGAAACAAATGGTGACAATGACAACTGCAAGAGAGAACACTGTGATATATATACACATGTTGGCACATTTAAGCCCATTCCTACCCTGGTCTGCACATAGTGTGTGCGTGTTACTTGTTTACTCCTGCTGAACTACTTTGTTGAGGTGAAGATGTTGTGTATGTCGACCTTAATAAAATTCAGAATATCCTTGTGTATGTCGACCTTAATAAAATTCAGAATATCCAGTGCTTTGTACATCAAAGCACAGAACATCAATCACACAAGGTCAAAACACAACAGAAAAGTTATGTTGCTACCAGCATTTTTATTAGCACTGAATAGCCTGAAGCTTGTTAGGTGAGACTGTAGTACAACAGGGACTGTTTCTTTTTTTTTCCCTTTTTTCCCACTGTATTGCGATCTGAGACTTGGTATATTTAATTACCAGAGGGTATGTGGGGGTGCAGAGTTGCAAGATGGTGGTTTCAGTGCATTTGCTGTTGTGTGTTTCTACCTCGTGTTATTGATGTTCTGTGCTTCTGTGTAAGACAGACACTTTCTTCTTACTTTTGGAAGAAAAAAAGGCATCAGAACATATACAAAAGAAACTTACCCTTATTTTCAGAAAAGTGAAATGAGAAAAGGCATTGATATCTCAGTTTACCACTAACTCTCAGAAAACAGGAATAGAATACGGCACAATGAAAAGACATTTCTCTACCGTATCTGAACAGACAGAGTCTATCTCAGAGGGAGTGCACTGAATCAAGGTGAAACGTCAAAGGTGCCTGCAGTAGAAACAAGAAGGAATATATTTTTTAAACTTTTTTTCAAGAAAGTTAGAGGTTGTTTTAAAGAATAAAATGAAATCCATAACTAAGATTCACATGAAAATAGTTGCTGCAATCTGAAAACTAAACATCCACTTTCTTATACAAATCTAGTGCTGAACAAAATAATACAATAATGTTTTGTGCCCTTTTATCCACAAATCAATGTCAGCGGTCACCGTTACTGTAAAATGCTGCTTTGCTGTATACTGCCATCTAGTGTCCTTTCTATGGCTCTGTGTGGTTTTACAGAACTGTGTCAGGGAACCTAAAGAGAACACATCCCTGAAGAATGACTTTGAAGAATTCTGTTGTACATTGCTAAAATAGTTTGATAACTGCAGTGTGTTTAGTTTTATGATAACTGAAGTCAAAGTCTAAGCATACATTTTGACAGAGGATGTGGTAAATATTGGGACACATAACTACAAGGTTAAAATGGAAGCCTGGTAATCTGCATAAAGGATTAAGGCTCAGAGATGTTCACAAGCTTCATCTATTAGTTGAGGATTGGATTCCCTCAGACTCTATTTACCTGCTATGTGACTGTAAGGAAGTCACATAACCAAATGAAGCTCCCAAGCTGAGCCTGAGAAAGGTCCAAGAGGCTCAGTGATATAATGAGATTAGCAAATATAAATAAAATAAAAAATATATAGCTGCCGTTAATGTAATTGTTTTCCTTGCTTTCTCTTTTCTGCAAATATTAAATCATTTATCAGTCTTAAGGAATCTGTAGGATTTGATTATTGAGTTCTCCCTAATTATGAGAAGTTGTATTAGTATATTACAACATGATAAATAACAGACTCCTTTACACCACTGACTAGATTAATAGACATCCCCTGCTGTGTACCAGACAGCTGCGTAAATGATAAATAGAACTGTTTGTTGCACTGAGTTTGTACTCACAAACAAGCTGATCAATGTGTCAGGTATTGACCTGCTGCATGAATGCAGCAATTACAGATGGCAATCAAGTGGCTGTACAAGGTAGAGCACACAACATAAGAGATCACACGACTTTATAAATCAGCAGTAAATGGAAAGGAACATAAGAAGATTAGGGTATACAACAGTATGTATGCCCTGCAAAGTTAGTGTTGTTAGTGATAGGAAGGAGGTATAATAAGATATGGATGTACAGTATACCATGCCATGCATATGTACTGAGAAGGAAGCTCAGAACGTACAATTCATCACCTAAGAATTAAAACGAAAAGCATTGGTTTTTTTTTGCAGGGGGGCATAGTCCTTAGTCGACATCTGTTAAAAAAAAATATTTAGACCAAATGCAGGACACACACATATGTGTTTGAGTGCGAGTCTGTATGTGGATGTGTGTATAGAGTGAACTGTGTAAGAAGGGAACAGTAGAATGTGGAAAGAATCACAGAAAACAAAGAGCGATAGACGGGAGAGAAGATAACAGAAAGATGAGAATGCATAATTGGAATGACAATAAAAGAATAAAATAAAGTAAAAGCAAGACTATTAACTTTGAACAGACAAGGGCCTGACTGAAGAAAACAATAATTATTTAAGACTGAATTGCTACAGGCATCCAGAGCAAATTATAAAGTTGGCTCGAGTACCTCTTCAATGGTCAGCATAACTGAAGCCTTCCTGGAGAACACAGGCAGACAGACAAATAATCAACCAAGTGACCCTTAATGGAAGTTTTCTCCAGAACTGTTCAGACAGACATCTTCCTGTTTTTTTCTAAAATAAACAATGGAACATGTCCTGCAAATAATAGAATATATAACATGTTAGCTACATGTGAACTCGGTGATATCAAAGACATATCTGGACCCGCAGCTTTTGGTAATACTGGAAGAAGTTCTGAGCATAGTCAGTTTTTCTGTATATGCTTTAGATGGGGGGAAAAGTTGAGGTAGATGAAATCTGTATGAATCATTTAGTTTACTGTAAACTGATATCTTTGTATAGGAGTGATAAGCTAACAATTTAACTTCTAGAAAATGTAAAAAAGGAGAATTTGGTGACTGTATGCTGGAGAAAGACAGACAGGCCTTGGTAAACAAACCAAGAAGGACTGGACAATTTCATTGGAAAAATAGTTTTCTGTGTAAGTCTTGTAATGTTCTGACACTAACTATGAATTACAGAAAAAAAATTGCTGTTTCACCCATTTCACAAAGAGCTTGGCAAAACTAAGGCTTATCTTTGCAGTCATAAGACTCTGTAGAACTTCTGAAGAAAAGCTTACTTAAGGAAAAAGAATTTAGCCTGACAGCAAGTTCTGCCATGCAGGTAAGTATGTGGTATTGCTTTATTTCTTAAAATACTGCATCAGTCCCTTATAGTGGGGGATTGTGATATACAGTAATATGATATCCATGGTGAGGATGAATTAATGATAACCAATGAGTCTGTACAGTTGGTAAGTATGGCGAGTGTAATGCCCCAGCACTGGCTCAGTAATCAAGGAGCCTCAATCCTCACCACTGGCAACAGTGGGAATGTACACACTTCCCTTAACCTCTCCTCTGAGCTCTCCCAGATGATAAAAATGTTGTCAATAAGTAGTGTGGCTAATGTAAGTTGCTGAGCAATGCCAATAAGTTCAATTAACCAAACACAAAGAAATCCTTTTTAGCAAACTCAGAGGGAACTGCGACAGTGAGTGTCTAGTTTACGGAGCAGAATGTTCAAAATTTGGCGCATTTTATATAGCAAAACTTTGAGCAGGCTGAAAAAAGATTGCTCAACACCTACATGACATAAAATATCACAACGACAACAATGCATTGGCAAGGCACAGCAACAAAAAGATTGGGCATAACTCCTTTAGGTTCCATATCATGGATATGGTCAAAAAGGGAACACTATGACGCTCCAGCAATGACATTCTGGAGAAAATGGAGCTGGAATGGCAGATCCGGCTTAATGCAGGCAAACCCCCAGGACTTAACACTATAATCTCCATCAGCAGTGTATTGAACCTAAGAAAACTGCATCATTGTGCTTACTACTAACAGTGACTACGTTCTTAATGCAAATGTTTTCTCTAATCCACTGCTGCTATTTATGCTCACTGTCTAAAGGTTGACGTTCTGCTTTTTCCACTCTTGGTATTTTGTTTTGTTTTATTTTATCTTGCATTTACTCCCCTGGGCTTTTACCCCATTTGCATACGTTTCTGGGGACTATTGACATGCTCCGCAGTACCTCTAGCATTACCCAAATTGAAATATGGTTAATCAAGAGGCCTCCGCCGAACATCCTCTGGTCATCTACAGGACAAAACATTTAAAGGGCATGCAAACACACGACAACTGTTTAATACATTTTTAAGTTTTTTTAAGATGTTTAAGATTCTGGCACCAAGTAGTCTGGTCCTATTATTCAACCCTGGATAACGTTCCCTGGTTTAATGTTAATAGAAGTTTGGCTGTAATTTAAAAACCTTGATTTAATTACTTTTCAACTGAGTGTTAGTTTAATTACTTTTCAACTGAATGTTAGTTTGATTAATAGGTAGGTCTGATAAAGCTTACTTGTGAAAGCGTTGGTCATAACCCAGCCAGTCTCCTCCCATAGGTCCATCTCTATACAAAATTAATGTAACACTGTTAACCAATGAGAATAGAGAGTTTGAATCCAAATCTATATAAATTAATGTAACTCCATCAAGGAATGAAAATAACGTTTTTGTATCCATATTTACATATTCCTAATGTGCTGATGCTGTACAAAGTATAAATACCCCAACTGTCTGTGGAGTAGGTGTTACAAGACAACTGAAATAAAACAAAGAGAGATTTTTGCCACAGCACTCACCTACCTATGTTGGACGTTCTTCAAAATTAAAGTTTTTGAAAACCAAAAACCAAAAGGAAGACTTTAGTGGTTTTATTCAACTTTTGAAATAGGAAAATATGAGAGTGTAGATCAAGGACTGGGTTTATTCTCTTAAATTGACTTGGAAGCTTGTCTGGCTAGACTGAGTTTGTCAGCTGGAATTCAATTGTGTATATGGTTATATTTTATATTTACAAACATAAAATAAATATGTAGATATGTATGAAATTTTCTGTCTATATTTTGTTAACTAGGTTAGTCCTACTCTGCTACTAGCCTGTTTTCAGGGTAGACTCCGGTGGTATTTATACTAATTGGGGAAATATGGCCAGGGCATCAGAGAACTTCCCCTTTTTTCATTTCTGTGGGATCTTTTACATCTACCTGAGCTAATACCAACTCAGGTAGAAGGGCCTTGGTTTAATGTCCATCTGAAGGACAGCACACTCAGGAATACAGCACCCCCCCATACTAAACTGCAGTATCAGTAATCAGTCTGGTGTGGGAATAAAACCAATGGCCATCAGCACCGAACGTGATTGTGCTGTTTGTGATGCTGACACTGTAAAGAATTGTGAATTCTATGTATGAACCAAATATTCTTGGATATCTTAAGCTACCCCACCTCAAGCTCACAGGATTTTAATTTCAAAATACAGTTTATATAGGGACCAATTTAATCCAGGAAATACTCCATTCATTTTTAGCTGCCAAAATAATTTATGTGCTTCCAAATATTCACTCAGTGTTGTCTCCCTGGATTTTTAATGACGTTGTCTGTGGCAAATAACTTAAATGATTGTGTTGAATTAATTTTGAAAATGTTTGCTAAAGGGACTATTAATTATACATTATTGAATTTTGTACGTGTTCATGGATTATTTCCTGAAATAATCTCTCAGTTTTATCAATATAGAATCTACAACTATCCTGACAAAATGCTATGTGGACAACCCTATAGTACTACAGTTATAAACCCCATCACGCCATTACTCTGAATTTTTTTTCTGAATCAGTGCATACTGTTTCTCCAATTTTAATACACAACCCCTTGTATGACAGTATACTTTCAGACATCTGCTTGCAATTAAATGATTGAACAAATACATGAAAAATTACAAAGCAGTATATTTCAACTTAATGGTGTAAGAACCATACATTGCAATCCACTGTATCCCTCATGGCCTACCAACCCATTAGCTTAAAAATCAGAGACAAAGAAAATGTTAAATATTTCTGTTATATAATTCAAAAGTTTCTAGAAGAAAAAACTTTGCATTAGCAAGCATTTTCAAAAACGTACATACTTGTCATTATTTAATGACTGCAGTCCGCAGCAATTTGCCAGAAAGCCACAGATTTTACAGGAAACAGATCAAAATACTTCCCAACTTTTTTGCTAAAGAAATCTGGACAAAGCCAGAAATCATAGGTGGCTAAGGCTCAAAATGCACAAATTTAAAATATTTTCTTTTATCTGTTTGTTAACCAGATAAACTCACTTGATAAAACACCCTTTTTCGGAGTGGACTCCTGCACTGTCTGAGTGATGTGATCAAAGTCACACAGTAGGCAAATGTAGGGGGGGCATATTAAAGCCTTACACTTTTGACTGCAGGAAGCAGATTGACAGCTCAGAGTCTTAAGTGATAGACTACTGTAATTTACTTAAAAAGTTAGAATGGGTGCTGCATGGAAATGCATTTTCTTAACAATACCAACTACCATAAAAAATAATTTAATGGGTATCAGGGCATAGATATAAAACAAAAATCAGAGATGTTTTGCAAAATCAAAAAACAAGAAGAGGAAGTACACTTTAATTCACTTAAAAAGTTAACAGAATAACTGCAGCTGCATGTATTTTCTGAACAAGAACTATGACTTAAGGTAATCCTCATTGATTTAATAGAAATTGAAGAAGTTAATGAACATGTGGCAACGGGTGAAGAAGACTGAGGCTCCAATCTCCGAATGGGCTGCTTTCTGTAGTCAAAGATCTAGGATTTGACTCTTTTTACATACATTTCCCTACTGCATGTCTCCTGGCTTGTCCCTAAAAAGTGGCATGAAACTGTAATAACTGGCATTGAATACCTCAGTGATTGACCAGAAAGTATGAGGAGAGGTTTGAAGAGTGTAATACTCACCCAGTAAGACTTTCATAAAGTAACTCAGAGTACACACAGATGCGTGCACACATGCATAAAAATGCCAGCATCAGCTGTCAGTTCGACTTCCCCACACTGATTTCTGGTTGTTGACTTGAGAGCCATGGACTAGAAAAAGAGAGTGAGAGAAATGGCTGACTCATGCTATAGATAAAAAAGAGAGATGGAAGAAGCTGTTTTTTATTTTTTTTATTTTTACTATCGCACTAACTGGGGCACTCATAATTTTATGGGGGCATGTACCCTGGTTATAGCAGCACCCCTGCTTCTCAGTGTTAAGTCAAGTGCATAAAGGATGGTCAGATAAATACACCAACATTGTGTTTTGTCACCTGTCCACTTTATGATTTTCAAGAACAATGATAACAGTGTTAATAGATGATAGAATATCAGAATGTAGAGTTTCGGTTTTTGCTTTTTGTAGGTTGTTTTCCTTTTCGAGACAAGTGACTGTGAGCTCCAGTGTGATCTAGAGTGCTTCTTTGCTAAAGATGAAACAATTAGAAAAACCTCTGACTCAGAGGTGTTGATTTTTATCCTATGTCCAATGAGTGAATTGTTCTCTGTAGGTAAGAGGGAAAAGCTACCTCAGGTAGAGTAGTTCAAATATTCTGAGGTTGTATTCAAGAGTGGAGAAGAGAACATTTGTGTGACACTACTACATGTGTTTTGGAGTACTGTGATCTTGAAACAGGAACTGAGAGACAGGAAGAAGTTTTCAATGTATATATTATTCTCACCTCTGACCATGATCTTTGGGTGATGACTAAAAGAATGAGATTGTAAATACAGTAAATTATATAAGGTTTCTTTGTCTAGTAGATAGATGGGTTTGCACTTTGTGATAGGAGGGGGTAGCTTGACAACCTAAGATGCTATTATACCTCTGAGCTTACAGCAGTTAGTTTGTGTTATTTAAGCACCTCATGGAGATTTCCCTTTGGTGCCTCCCACTGGAAATACACCAGGCACAACCACCAAAAAAGGCCCTGGGATAGACTAAGGGCACATGGCTGGAACTATATCTCTATTTGCCTTGTAATATCTTAGGATCTAGTATATGAATAAGACTCCTATTGTGAATAGGGAGGTCTAGGTTGCAGTTTGCTTTCTGTGTGACCCTCACCAATGCAAGTAGTTTAGAAGACAGATGAATAGCTGGCTGGCTGGTTGACTGGATGAATGGATGGATGGACAAATAAATGGATCATTCACTTTCCTGTTAGAAATAATGTAATTTATAGCTGATGCTGCCATCACCCTGCCTTTTCTTATGTGAAGATGCTCTATAATACTGTAATAGAAATGAAACCTATGTGATTGCTTAACTGCTATTTCTGTTTATGCCACAAGAGTACTTAAGTGGTACAGTAAAACATGTTTAATGCTTCCACTGGTAAAAAATATAAAAAAAATGCTGAATGCAGTTACTCATTTGAAAACCTGTCACGTGAGACTGGGTGTGTTTGTTTCAGATGGATTTGGTGCACACCATTGGAGAAAGTGCAGCACTTGGAGCGCATGGAGTTGTCCTGTGGGGAGACATTGAATTTTCAAGAAACACGGTAAAAATTTTTTTTTTGTTAATCTGTGGTAAATAGAAGTATGTCGACCATATCAATATGTTAAGACTGGCAGCACTACACCTAGTACTGAACAGGTCTGAGTCATATTTTGGCTGTGGTGATAAGATTAGACTGTGATCATTGTCTTCCAAAGAATAGCTTTTGTCCCTTACAAATTGGTTGCACATGTCTACTTGATTTTAAGATTGAAGATGCTATATAGGGCTTACTATGTCATGACAGTTCTTCAACACATAAAACAGACTAGATAGTATACAAATGCACAACTCCATTTCCTTAATCACAAAAAGAATTCCTCCTAAAGTGCTCAAAAATGAAATTTAATACAGCTCAGATTTGGGAGTTATATATAGAAATAAATGAAAAACATCCACAATCTTGGGAGTGTGTAAGCACTATGTAATGAGACGTGGAAGCCTCCCAAGCTTAATTGTGAGTTTTGTTGTGAGGCTGGTGTGCCGAACTTTTTATCTGTTATTAATTGCTTCTTTGTCGAGGTGTAGCGACACTGCAGATTGTATATACAGAAATCAGAAGTGGGGTATGGGGAACCTGCAGCAAAATAAAGAAGTCAAAAGTCAGGTTTTGAACCTACAAGGCTCAAATTTACAAAGTGGATCCACAGTGCAGAGAGAGCTTCAAGCATCCCAATGTATTGCAACCAACAATGAGCCATCTGTCTCCAAGAACATATGAGGAAACTGTGAAATGATAATTTTACTGCTGTATTAATTCATAATATGTCAGAATTTTCTTTTGTAAAGTCTCACATTCACACCAGGGTATACACTTTAGGATCCCTTATTCCAATGCTTTGCTCAACAAACTGTCAACCAGCTGCATTTGGACCAGAATGGGGATCTGTTGTTAAACAATTCTTCAGGACCTTCAGGAAAGTTATATTGATGCTGACACTGTAGTTGTCTATCTCATTTTTGCTTTATAGTCATATGACAGAGTATCCCTGGCTTCTGCTTGTGTTTATGAATGAACAGAGCTGTTGTAAAGTTTAACTTTATGAATTTCACCATCTTATTATTCATTTAGAGGATTAGCTTCCAATGTCACTGCAATTGTTAGTATCCATTATTTTCAGTCTCAATGATATTTTGCTGTAGGTTTATAGGATTCCATTGTTTTAAAGGGAAAAATACATTTATGCCATATAGAAAGTACAGTTTGCACTGCACACAGTTTCATTTTAATCCAGCAAATGGAATAATGTGACATTAAAACTGCTGGCATGCATCAGCTGGAGAAAACAATCTAGCTTCAACATTTATATCTTAACTGATGCAGTGTACCTCCTGCAGTCAGTGTGTAATCGATTCTTAAGTATTCTGTACATTTCATTTTTCTCATACCTAGGGCATACTATTTAGGTGACACATTAATCTCTAGCTGTTGGGTGAGGGGTATAAAGTATTGTAAAACAAAATATCACTGACACTTTCTTCTACCATTGGCATAACTATATATTGCGTATTTCTGCTGTAATAATTTGGAGGTCCAATAATTTCATTATGGTTTCTGCTTTTTCACTTTCTTCACTTAAATGTGTTGTCACACTATCTAAACTTCAGGACTCATTGCAAAGTGATGCAAGGCTGGAACAAAAAAAGACCAAAAATACAGAAGAATTAATATCGAACATTGTGCTCTTCTTCCCTTATGATTGTTTTTTTTTTGTACATGTGACAACCCCCGAACTTATATATACCAACTCCAAGATTGCCATTCCTGGAGGAAAAAGAAAACTTGATACATGTCTCTCTTGGGACTTAAAACTAGTCCACATTTTTGCTATACTTCATTCAGTTTATTGTCAGGATAATGTAGTTTCCATTGGCGTCACTCATTAAAATATCAACAAATGAAGTGCTTACCTACTTGCATGCACAACATAACAATTGTAACAACCCACTTGCTATCATTATTCTGTTCTTGAGTGTGTATGGAACCAATGTCACGGGATCTATTCCTTGCATACGAGGACTGATATCCATGCTAGTTTAGAAAAGTTACAATATTTTCACTTAGTATATTTGCTGTGCCAGATGAAATGACTGAGGGCTGTCTATTACTTAGATTTCTTTATTTTGTATACTTTATTTACTAAGATAATCATAAAAGGAACAAGTAAAACTGTCCACTGATATTTTATGCTTCTCAAAATGAGTATGACACGGTCCCTGGGTTAAATGCGAAGGTCTCTCTGAGACCTTTTTTAAGGATGAGGAGATTGAAAGTCAAATAAAGTTTGTACTTAATGTTTTTATGATATTAGTTAGAAGTGTATGAATATGTAGTTTGGTTTTTTATGTTTTTAACTTATTGTGTTATGCAAGTGTCTATGCAAATATGTATGTAGTAGATTTTATTGACTGAGTTGGTTGCTAAGGAATGAACTTGTTGTTAACAAGCTTAATTGATTGTGTTTCTGCCCCTTTTTTAGTATTTAAGACTCATTGATTTTGTACTTTGTAGTGAGTCTGATGAAACCGCAAGGTGAAAGCGCTAACTCTGGTACCTGCTGTAATAAAAGAAATGGATTTTTAAGTTGGACGTAAATCTCTTTTTTGGACTAGCTGAGCTGACTGAAGGTTGATGAGATTTATAAGTGACATTTCATTTTACTACCTTTTAGAGCTGTGTTTCGCCCTAATCCTTAGTTACATTTTTATTATATTCATTGCTGTTTGGACTGGGCGTTTACCTTGTTCCATATCTTCTTCTATTACCATAGTATATTTGCTGTGCCAGATGAAATGACTGAGGGCTGTCTATTACTTAGATTTCTTTATTTTGTATACTTTATTTACTAAGATAATCATAAAAGGAACAAGTAAAACTGTCCACTGATATTTTATGCTTCTCAAAATGAGTATGTACTTAAAAGCAATATTTACTAATTAGAAATGATATTTCCTGATTTTACCAACAGACTAACTGTATGCTGATCCGTGACTACATAAGAAGCGTTTTGGGACCATATGTTATCAACGTCACCAAGGCTGCAGAACTTTGTAGCCAGTTTACATGCAACAAAAATGGACGATGTTTAAGAAAGAATCCAGAAACAAATAGTTACCTTCATCTAGATGGACAAATTTTTCAAATTCAAGAACATACCGATCGTCACAGTATTTCATTTAATCCAATAAGAACACTCAGGGAACAAATACAGAAAATGGGAACAGAATTTCAGTGCCAGTGTTATGAAGGCTGGATGGGAGAAAGGTGCAACATGCCAGAAAGCACAGGAACTAGGCCGCAGTTGGCCATATGTATATATATAGCAGCATTTTGTGGAATGTTAACTTGGGACAGCTTGCTATGTGGCATTTTTTTATTTTTGTGGACATTGAATTTCCATTCATTATCATAAAACAATGACTTTTATTAGGTTTGTTCAAAGTTGAATTATTTATAGAATCATTTAAAAAGCGGCAATAATAAAATAACCACATTTTTCTATTACATGGTATTATAGTTTCTGTATCATAACAAAAATGTAATAGAATATTTTTTAACAAGTGTATATGTGTAGTATAATGTGCATTTTTTGCAAACAAGTACTAGCACTAAATGTTCTTTATAAGACCTCATGGATACAGTACTAATGTTATAACATTTCTTATTTGCGTGATGGAAGTACCTGCACTTTTATATAATTTCATGTGTTCACATACCAGTTCTCTTCCACTGGGCCATTCAAACCTAAAGCCTTGTAATGAGGCATTACTGCTGTAGAAACATAGTGCAACAAAACCACAGATAGTGATGATGTTCCTGTTGGATGCATAATGCTTTTATTGATAACATTTTAGAATCATTAAAGTACCATCCCACATATTTCCACTCAAATTGTCTTTACATGGATGGAGTAGCACTATTTTATTTTACCAGCTGGTTCTAGCAGGATTTCAGCAGAGCATTATTGTGCATAATGGGACAGAAAATTAAAATGCTGATTCACACTTTTGTAACCATATATATAGCCACATATGATTACTCAGGAATGAATAGCGAATGCAAAAGAACCAAAATAATAGATCCCAATAAATAATATGGTGTGTGTGTGTGTGTGTATGTGTGTATATATATATATATATATATATATATATATATATAATTATTTTTTTTTTCAACTGAAGTTGTCTTCAGATAACTGAAACCTGAAGCAAATTTCTGGTACAGGTATATGTATCCAGGGGCAATTCAATTTTTTTTATGCCATGTAAGAAAGAAAAGATCTCAGTTGGCAGCCAAACAGGATGAGAAAGTGACACTGATCTGCATCCCAACAAGAAAACACTTACTGGCAGGTTGAATAACCAGTACTCTCTGCTGTGGTAGCCATTAAGTGACAAAACGTTATACCAAATGGATGACAGTAGGGTGTGACCTAACACAAAGCACTTCACATTATCAAAGGCATGCAGAGTGGTCATCTTAGGGTGAAAGACTACACTCAACTTCCTAAAAAAGATATTATACCCTTATCTCACTCCACAATAAATGGTAGAAGAAGTGACCCCAACAAGAAAGCACTTACTGCAAAGTATAAGAGGCTGTGCCTTCAGCTGAGGTACTCATCATGCAACAGATCTCAGCCCAATGTCCAGAATTAGGGACTCTTTGCTGACCTTTAACATTACTGATACCCCAACTAAAAGCACTTACAAATGTAAATCCCAGAAAGTGCCATTGGTGAAGTACAAATAGGGGGTGATTTCGACATGCTAAAATGGTCTGCAGTCTCGGGCAGTTCTATACAGGACTGTTACTTAACCTGCACCTTTTCACATGCTACTGTTAACCATAACAGAAGCTACCAGTATCTCTAGGCTACAACTCTACTTTTTGCAGTGATCCTGCTTTAGTTTGTTCAAAACATGCTCACTCATTTCACTTTTTCTTACCACAAGAAAGTGCAACTGTTGCAGTACAAATAGCATGGTGTCAAAATGCACACGGTGTTGAATAGCTCAGGACATTTACATGCAGAAATGTTTGTTTAGATGAGTACACAACAAAGGGCAGTCACTAGTACATTTATCTAAAAGGTTCTTGCTACAACTAGGTTACTCTCAGTAATGTGTGCTTGACAGATGAATGTCTGAAGTTGAGAATATACTATTTTAAAAAATGATGTCAACATGCTTCTCCTGAGCAAAGTGCACGTTTATTGAAAGTGCTAGTTTAAAGTTATTTTAAATTGTAGTCTGACTGTACAGCCCCAAATCATCTTGTGGTTGCATTTTCATCAGAGGTTTTAATGAAAAATCAGTACCCTAACAAAAACACTGGAGAATAGAAAAGCCAGTACCTTGTGATGAAGTACTGGTCAAGCGACAGAATGCCCCTGGCATCATCTTTTTTGAATTTATCTAATAAAAATATGAAAAAAGGATAAAAAATGGAACTGACTGTACCCCAAATCAAAAGCACTTACTACTGAGTGGAACAGTGAGTGCCTTCTGTTGTAATGTTCATCAAGTGACATAAAGCTGCTATCATAATATGCCTGTATTATTCTATCCACAATGAAGTATTCCTCCAGCATGGTCTGCCCTAACATTAAGCAGTTACAATAAATATGACCTGCAGAGTGCTCATGTCAGGATGAAACCTTGCAATCCAATGAACAAAGCTGTACTGTGGTCTAATATCCACAATCACAAGCTTCTAAAGAAGAAATGACATGAAATGTGTAGCCCAGCAAGGAAGCACTTACTGAAAATTGGAACAGCCAGTGCCTCCTGCTGTGGTACTCATCATCTGTCAGGACGTTTACTTAGTTCCATGGCTGCACTTATTCTTCAGAGATGTAGAAGTGAGCTGTTCTTTCTGCCCTAACATAGAGAACTTACAATTTTCAAGGTCATGCAAGTTGCTTATATTAAGGTGAAACCAAGCTTCAAACTCTGTAGAATGTCTACATCTTCTATTTTTTGGACTATAAAATATGTTAACGTTTTCAGTGACTCACACTGGTAGATCTTCAAAAGAACTTATTGCAATCTTTAAAGGCATTTGCCTTTAGTTGTAGGGCACATCTTGTGACATAATATAACATTATGGGTGCATTCATTCTACTGTAATTTTCTTGAAATGTCATGGTCATCATACAATTCACTACTCTGCCTTAAGCTATTAGTGATGTCCACATAGCCCTACTGAATGAACCATTCAATACACCACCCATAAGGCAGAAAGTGACTATACTGTAATGTGAAGACAACAGTGGACAAACTGAAATGACCTTGCTGACCTTCTGTACTTTAATATACCCTAACACTGTGCCAGCCACCAATTGAAAAAAATGAATGTATTTGCTAGGTGTTTCCTTGATATATGTTGGATCCCTCAGGAAGGTAAATACTTGCAGTTCCATTGGCAGAAACTGGGTCCTCTCATCTTTAGTTTCTCTGTTTGTCTTGATTCTCTCCCTCATGAAGAAGCTTGAATTCTATACATTTGTATTTTGCTGGTAAGCAGTACCCCTTCTTTTATAGAAGCATGTATCCCTTAAGTGCCCCTGGAATGTATAGGTCTCAAAAACATTTATGAAGCCCCTCCCCTTTTTCTCAGCCATTTGCACGTTCTGTTACAGAAGAGACTTAGGAGTTCTAATATCCACAGAGAGCAGTTAGCATAGCTTTCATGTTACAGAGACTCATCATCCTCTAAAGTGGGTAACCTTTCAGCTCAGTGCATGTCAAACAAATATTTTGAAATTCAAGGTTTCATATCACATACCCTATTTGGGAGAGAAATGTGAATCTTTCTTTAGCTGTTTAAGAGCACCCCAGGACAACTTCATTTTAGAACGGTGATATCAAAGACATATCTGGACCCGCAGCTTTTGGTAATACTGGAAGAAGTTCTGAGCATAGTCAGTTCTTCTGTATATGCTTTAGATGGGGGGAAAAGTCTAGGTAAATGAAATCTGTATGAATCATTTAGTTTACTGTAAACTGATATATTTGTATAGGAGTGATAAGCTAACAATTTAACTTCTAGAAAATGTAAGAAAGGAGAATTTGGTGACTGTATGCTGGAGAAAGACAGGCCTTGGTAAACAACCCAAGAAGGACTGGAAAATTTCATTGGAAAAATAGTTTTCTGTGTAAGTCTTGTAATGTTCTGACACTAACTATGAATTACAGAAAAAAAATTGCTGTTTCACCCATTTCACAAAGAGCTTGGCAAAACTAAGGCTTATCTTTGCAGTCATAAGACTCTGTAGAACTTCTGAAGAAAAGCTTACTTAAGGAAAAAGAATTTAGCCTGACAGCAAGTTCTGCCATGCAGGTAAGTATGTGGTATTGCTTTATTTCTTAAAATACTGCATCAGTCCCTTATAGTGGGGGATTGTGATATACAGTAATATGATATCCATGGTGAGGATGAATTAATGATAACCAATGAGTCTGTACAGTTGGTAAGTATGACGAGTGTAATGCCCCAGCACTGGCTCAGTAATCAAGGAGCCTCAATCCTCACCACTGACAACAGTGGGGAATGTACACACTTCCCTTAACCTCTCCTCTGAGCTCTCCCAGATGATAAAAATGTTGTCAATAAGTAGTGTGGCTAATGTAAGTTGCTGAGCAATGCCAATAAGTTCAATTAACCAAACACAAAGAAATCCTTTTTAGCGAACTCAGAGGGAACTGCGACAGTGAGTGTCTAGTTTACGGAGCAGAATGTTCAAAATTTGGCGCATTTTATATAGCAAAACTTTGAGCAGGCTGAAAAAAGATTGCTCAACACCTACATGACATAAAATATCACAACGACAACAATGCATTGGCAAGGCACAGCAACAAAAAGATTGGGCATAACTCCTTTAGGTTCCATATCATGGATATGGTCAAAAAGGGAACACTACGAGGCTCCAGCAATGACATTCTGGAGAAAATGGAGCTGGAATGGCAGATCCGGCTTAATGCAGGCAAACCCCCAGGACTTAACACTATAATCTCCATCAGCAGTGTATTGAACCTAAGAAAACTGCATCATCGTGCTTACTACTGACAGTGACTACGTTCTTAATGCAAATGTTTTCTCTAATCCACTGCTGCTATTTATGCTCACTGTCTAAAGGTTGACGTTCTGCTTTTTCCACTCTTGGTATTTTGTTTTGTTTTATTTTATCTTGCATTTACTCCCCTGGGCTTTTACCCCATTTGCATACGTTTCTGGGGACTATTGACATGCTCCGCAGTACCTCTAGCATTACCCAAATTGAAATATGGTTAATCAAGAGGCCTCCGCCAAACATCCTCTGGTCATCTAAAGGACAAAACATTTAAAGGGCATGCAAATACATGACAACTGTTTAATACATTTTTAAGTTTTTTTAAGATGTTTAAGATTCTGGAACCAAGTAGTCTGGTCCTATTATTCAACCCTGGATAACGTTCCCTGGTTTAATGTTAATAGAAGTTTGGCTGTAATTTAAAAACATTGATTTAATTACTTTTCAACAGAGTATTAGTTTAATTACTTTTCAACTGAATGTTAGTTTGATTAATAGGTAGGTCTGATAAAGCTTACTTGTGAAAGCGTTGGTCATAACCCAGCCAGTCTCCTCCCATAGGTCCATCTCTATACAAAATTAATGTAACACTGTTAACCAATGAGAGTAGAGAGTTTGTATCCAAATCTATATAAATTAATGTAACTCCATCAAGGAATGAAAATAACGTTTTTGTATCCATATTTACATATTCCTAATGTGCTGATGCTGTACAAAGTATAAATACCCCAACTGTCTGTGGAGTAGGTGTTACAAGACAACTGAAATAAAACAAAGAGAGATTTTTGCCACAGCACTCACCTACCTATGTTGGACGTTCTTCAAAATTAAAGTTTTTGAAAACCAAAAACCAAAAGGAAGACTTTAGTGGTTTTATTCAAGTTTTGAAATAGGAAAATATGAGAGTGTAGATCAAGGACTGGGTTTATTCTCTTAAATTGACTTGGAAGCTTGTCTGGCTAGACTGAGTTTGTCAGCTGGAATTCAATTGTGTATATGGTTATATTTTATATTTACAAACATAAAATAAATATGTAGATATGTATGAAATTTTCTGTCTATATTTTGTTAACTAGGTTAGTCCTACTCTGCTACTAGCCTGTTTTCAGGGTAGACTCCGGTGGTATTTATACTAATTGGGGAAATATGGCCAGGGCATCAGAGAACTTCCCTTTTTTCATTTCTGTGGGATCTTTTACATCTACCTGAGCTAATACCAACTCAGGTAGAAGGGCCTTGGTTTAATGTCCATCTGAAGGACAGCACACTCAGGAATACAGCACCCCCCCCCATACTAAACTGCAGTATCAGTAATCAGTCTGGTGTGGGAATTAAACCAATGGCCATCAGCACCGAACGTGATTGTGCTGTTTGTGATGCTGACACTGTAAAGAATTGTGAATTCTATGTATGAACCAAATATTCTTGGATATCTTAAACTACCCCACCTCAAGCTCACAGGATTTTAATTTCAAAATACAGTTTATATAGGGACCAATTTAATCCATGAAATACCCCATTCATTTTTAGCTGCCAAAATAATTTATGTGCTTCCAAATATTCACTCAGTGTTGTCTCCCTGGATTTTTAATGATGTCTGTGGCAAATAACTTAAATGATTGTGTTGAATTAATTTTGAAAATGTTTGCTAAAGGGACTATTAATTATACATTATTGAATTTTGTACGTGTTCATGGATTCTTTCCTGAAATGATCTCTCAGTTTTATCAATATAGAATCTACAACTATCCTGACAAAATGCTATGTGGACAACCCTATAGTACTACAGTTATAAACCCCATCACGCCATTACTCTGAATTTTTTTTCTGAATCAGTGCATACTGTTTCTCCAATTTTAATACACAACCCCTTGTATGACAGTATACTTTCAGACGTCTGCTTGCAATTAAATGATTGAACAAATACATGAAAAATTACAAAGCAGTATATTTCAACTTAATGGTGTAAGAACCATACATTGCAATCCACTGTATCCCTCATGGCCTACCAACCCATTAGCTTAAAAATCAGAGACAAAGAAAATGTTAAATATTTCTGTTATATAATTCAAAAGTTTCTAGAAGAAAAAACTTTGCATTAGCAAGCATTTTCAAAAACGTACATACTTGTCATTATTTAATGACTGCAGTCCGCAGCAATTTCCAGAAAGCCACAGATTTTACAGGAAACAGATCAAAATACTTCCCAACTTTTTTGCTAAAGAAATCTGGACAAAGCCAGAAATCATAGGTGGCTAAGGCTCAAAATGCACAAATTTAAAATATTTTCTTTTATCTGTTTGTTAACCAGATAAACTCACTTGATAAAACACCCTTTTTCGGAGTGGACTCCTGCACTGTCTGAGTGATGTGATCAAAGTCACACCACAGTAGGCAAATGTAGGGGGGGCATATTAAAGCCTTCCACTTTTGACTGCAGGAAGCAGATTGACAGCTCAGAGTCTTAAGTGATAGACTACTGTAATTTACTTAAAAAGTTAGAATGGGTGCTGCATGGAAATGCATTTTCTTAACAATACCAACTACCATAAAAAATAATTTAATGGCTATCAGGGCATAGATATAAAACAAAAATCAGAGATGTTTTGCAAAATCAAAAAACAAGAAGAGGAAGTACACTTTAATTCACTTAAAAAGTTAACAGAATAACTGCAGCTGCATGTATTTTCTGAACAAGAACTATGACTTAAGGTAATCCTCATTGATTTAATAGAAATTGAAGAAGTTAATGAACATGTGGCAACGGGTGAAGAAGACTGAGGCTCCAATCTCCGAATGGGCTGCTTTCTGTAGTCAAAGATCTAGGATTTGACTCTTTTTACATACATTTCCCTACTGCATGTCTCCTGGCTTGTCCCTAAAAAGTGGCATGAAACTGTAATAACTGGCATTGAGTACCTCAGTGATTGATCAGAAAGTATGAGGAGAGGTTTGAAGAGTGTAATACTCACCCAGTAAGACTTTCATAAAGTAACTCAGAGTACACACAGATGCGTGCACACATGCATAAAAATGCCAGCATCAGCTGTCAGTTCGACTTCCCCACACTGATTTCTGGTTGTTGACTTGAGAGCCATGGACTGGAAAAAGAGAGTGAGAGAAATGGCTGACTCATGCTATAGATAAAAAAGAGATGGAAGAAGCTGTTTTTTATTTTATTTATTTTTACTATCGCACTAACTGGGGCACTCATAATGTTATGGGGGCATGTACCCTGGTTATAGCAGCACCCCTGCTTCTCAGTGTTAAGTCAAGTGCATAAAGGATGGTCAGATAAATACACCAACATTGTGTTTTGTCACCTGTCCACTTTATGATTTTCAAGAACAATGATAACAGTGTTAATAGATGATAGAATATCAGAATGTAGAGTTTCGGTTTTTGCTTTCGCAGGTTGTTTTCCTTTTCGAGACAAGTGACTGTGAGCTCCAGTGTGATCTAGAGTGCTTCTTTGCTAAAGATGAAACAATTAGAAAAACCTCTGACTCAGAGGTGTTGATTTTTATCCTATGTCCAATGAGTGAATTGTTCTCTGTAGGTAAGAGGGAAAAGCTACCTCAGGTAGAGTAGTTCAAATATTCTGAGGTTGTATTCAAGAGTGGAGAAGAGAACATTTGTGTGACACTACTACATGTGTTTTGGAGTACTGTGATCTTGAAACAGGAACTGAGAGACAGGAAGAAGTTTTCAATGTATATATTATTCTCACCTCTGACCATGATCTTTGGGTGATGACTAAAAGAATGAGACTGTAAATACAGTAAATTATATAAGGTTTCTTTGTCTAGTAGATAGATGGGTTTGCACTTTGTGATAGGAGGGGGTAGCTTGACAACCTAAGATGCTATTATACCTCTGAGCTTACAGCAGTTAGTTTGTGTTATTTAAGCACCTCATGGAGATTTCCCTTTGGTGCCTCCCACTGGAAATACACCAGGCACAACCACCAAAAAAGGCCCTGGGATAGACTAAGGGCACATGGCTGGAACTATATCTCTATTTGCCTTGTAATATCTTAGGATCTAGTATATGAATAAGACTCCTATTGTGAATAGCGAAGTCTAGGTTGCAGTTTGCTTTCTGTGTGATCCTCACCAATGCAAGTGGTTTAGAAGACAGATGAATAGCTGTCTGGCTGGTTGACTGGATGAATGGATGGATGGACAAATAAATGGATCATTCACTTTCCTGTTAGAAATAATGTAATTTATAGCTGATGCTGACATCACCCTGCCTTTTCTTATGTGAAGAAGCTCTATAATACTGTAATATAAATGAAACCTATGTGATTGCTTAACTGCTATTTCTGTTTATGCCACAAGAGTACTTAAGTGGTACAGTAAAACATGTTTAATGCTTCCACTGGTAAAAAATATAAAAAAAATGCTGAATGCGGTTACTCATTTGAAAACCTGTCACGTGAGACTGGGTGTGTTTGTTTCAGATGGATTTGGTGCACACCATTGGAGAAAGTGCAGCACTTGGAGCGCATGGAGTTGTCCTGTGGGGAGACATTGAATTTTCAAGAAACACGGTAATTTTTTTTTTTTTTGTTAATCTGTGGTAAATAGAAGTATGTCAACCATATCAATATGTTAAGACTGGCAGCACTACACCTAGTACTGAACAGGTCTGAGTCATATTTTGGCTGTGGTGATAAGATTAGACTGTGATCATTGTCTTCCAAAGAATAGCTTTTGTCCCTTACAAATTGGTTGCACAAGTCTACTTGATTTTAAGATTGAAGATGCTATATAGGGCTTACTATGTCATGACAGTTATTCAACACATAAAACAGACTAGATAGTATACAAATGCACAACTCCATTTCCTTAATCACAAAAAGAATTCCTCCTAAAGTGCTCAAAAATGAAATTTAATACAGCTCAGATTTGGGAGTTATATATAGAAATAAATGAAAAACATCCACATTCTTGGGAGTGTGTAAGCACTATGTAATGAGACATGGAAGCCTCCCAAGCTTAATTGTGAGTTTTGTTGTGAGGCTGGTGTGCCGAACTTTTTATCTGTTATTAATTGCTTCTTTGTCGAGGTGTAGCGACATTGCAGATTGTATATACAGAAATCAGAAGTGGGGTATGGGGAACCTGCAGCAAAATAAAGAAGTCAAAAGTCAGGTTTTGAACCTACAAGGCTCAAACTTACAAAGTGGATCCACAGTGCAGAGAGAGCTTCAAGCATCCCAATGTATTGCAACCAACAACGAGCCATCTGTCTCCAAGAACATATGAGGAAACTGTGAAATGATAATTTTACTGCTGTATTAATTCATAATATGTCAGAATTTTCTTTTGTAAAGTCTCACATTCACACCAGGGTATACACTTTAGGATCCCTTATTCCAATGCTTTGCTCAACAAACTGTCAACCAGCTGCATTTGGACCAGAATGGGGATCTGTTGTTAAACAATTCTTCAGGACCTCAGGAAAGTTATATTGATGCTGACACTGTAGTTGTCTATCTCATTTTTGCTTTATAGTCATATGACAGAGTATCCCTGGCTTCTGCTTGTGTTTATGAATGAACAGAGCTGTTGTAAAGTTTAACTTTATGAATTTCACCATCTTATTATTCATTTAGAGGATTAGCTTCCAATGTCACTGCAATTGTTAGTATCCATTATTTTCAGTCTCAATGATATTTTGCTGTAGGTTTATAGGATTCCATTGTTTTAAAGGGAAAAATACATTTATGCCATATAGAAAGTACAGTTTGCACTGCACACAGTTTCATTTTAATCCAGCAAATGGAATAATGTGACATTCTGGGTGATGGTAGGATGCTGCTCAGGGCTAGGGTCATACCTGCCTGGGCTACATAATCCGAGAGCTCCTCCATGTCACTTTTCATGTAGTCCAGGGAGGTATGTCATAGGTCATTCACATCACATGTACAATGACAGAGTCATATTTGTACCCATTGCTGAGGGACCTGAGTGCATGCGTTATGTGGCTGATCCTGGCACCTGACAGGCAGCTGACTGTTACTTTCTCCTTATTCAACCTAGTGAGTTGGACATCAGTGTGTCTCATTATCAAGTCACCTAGGACTAGTGTGTTGGGCATGCTGTTTTGCCTTAGGGGCTTTGGCTGAGTGGCACAATGTTTAGGAGAGTTATGTGTCTCATGATTAGTGTTGTGTTGTGGTAGTCAAGTGCATTTCTGCCTTGGAGGTCTCTACTGTTTGGGTAGATTTTTATTGACAGCCTCCGTGAAGGTGGGTGTGTGGTTTGTGTTTATGTGAAGGCAGTGCTGGTGTGTGCTCTGGAGACCTATGTGTTCCATGTGGCGTGGTGCAAGTGTTAACCTTCTCCTCTTGACCAACTATTCCAGTCTTGGCTGGAGAGTGCGTGGCTTCCAATTCTGATATATAAGTGCATCTCTTGCAAGTTTGAGTGCTGGGAGGTAAGAGGAGAGGGTTGTCAGTGTACATGAGGCAGTTGCTACACTGCCTCAGGATGCCCAAGTTCACCAGGTTAACAGGAGTAAGCACAGGGAACTGACCTTTAGACATGCCTGAAGGGGTGGGCATTAATAATAAGTACTGGAGCTGTTTCCTTGTGGAACGTTTAGTGCTGGTAGCACTTTTGTGTGATACAATAACTGTTACAAGAAGTCTGGTAAAGTGCTAGACTAATAAGCGAGTAAAAGTGCAGGAAAGGAGAGAACTACCTGATCTAAGGGAAAACTTGAAGGCAGACTTTGGCACCGCTCAGAAGCTTACAAACAGTCCTGGATATAGCAAATCTGGATCTGGTCTAGACTAGTTAGGGGAAGGGTGCAAAACAAGCGCAAACGGGGGGCTTTTAAACTAGACAGTTGAAAGAGATGGAAAAACTGTACAAATGGCCAATAAACTACAATTTCTGGGCCAGAAACCACTCTTCTTTTGGTAGAAAGGCTCAGGGGGGGCTCAGAAGCTTACACACAGTCCTGGATAAAGCATATCTGTATCTGGACTAGAGTAGTTACAGGAAAGGTAGGAAACAAGCTTAGAAGTTTTTTTTTTTGTATAGTGGAAAGGGAGAGCGGAGCAGCCGATAATTCAAGGTGAAGAAATTAATTGGGTTGGCCTTCGCAAATGTTCTCTCTGTATTAGGTAGAATGACCTAATGACACTAGACTGAGGGGAGTGTCCCAGATCTAATTTATAGTAGGGGTGGGCAACTGCAAAGCCATCAACTATATCAGTTATATGATACACTCCTTGGCAGAAAATCAGAACAACAGATGCTCAACAAATGGAGAAAATTTCCAGTTAATACCTTACACACAGTGAAACTAGCTAGAAAAGATTTACAAACAGTGTGACATTAAAACCTTATTTATCAGGCTCTGTAAGGCATATAATTTTAGTACAACTGTGCAGATTAGTTTATAGCTATAAAATACAGTAAAAAGTATGCAGCAGACAATGAAAGTGCTATAAATATCTTAGAATAAGCAATAATTAGTAAAATGAGCAAAAATCAGGATACTTAAGGTTATATATCTATCACAGATCAGAGTTTTGCTCAGTGCCCCTCCTCCAATTAGCTCTGTGTTATCGAGCTTAAGAAAATGTTGGAAGAAATAATCAGCTTTCTGCAGAAAATATTACTTACAGCTGGGGATTGGAACTTGATTTGCAACAGTGAGGATATATCTCAGGGGCCTAGAAGAGAAAAATCTAACAATACAGGGTAGATTTATGAAGAAATTCATGAAAATACTTGGCACAGAAGACTTGAATTCAGTAGTACAAACTCAGAATGAATTTGTAAATTACTCCCCAAGGTAAAATAACTGGGCTAGACTAGACAGAAATTATATTTCACAATGACATGTGCATTTCATTGAAAGCTTTGACACACATCTAACAACTATTTCAGATCATGCACCTATAAAAGTTACGATAAAAATGTATGGTAATGAAGTAAAAATGAAAGTGGAAAGTGCATCGGACACGGATATCCTTCAGAAGGGACTCACGGAAACAGATAGCTGGTGCCAGAGCCATGGCCTGAAGTTAAACGCCAAAAAATGTATAGTCATACCCTTCGGGAAAAACAAGGTAACCCCAAGCTACCATATAGGTGGCAATCCACTAAGCACAGAAGAGGTTATCAGGGACCTGGGGACCCAGGTTGACAGTGGCCTTTCTTTTGACACTCACGTTGCTAAAGTGGTTAGAAAGACCTTCTACATTGCCCACCTGATCATGAAGGGATTCACATCCAGATCTAGTGAGGTCATTGTTCCCCTGTACTCTTCACTTATGAGACCAATGATAGAGTACAATGCCCCATTCGGGATGTATCTCACCCGACATCTGCAGCAATTGGAGACCCCAAAACTTCCTCACCAAAAGGATAAAGGGACTCCAAAATCTGTCATATGCTGCCAGATTGAAGAAACCCCAGCTCTATTCAGTCGCATACCGTCTGCTCAGAGGTGACATTTGCCTGACATACAAGGCCATGTCCAACCCGGAATTAATGGACATGCTCCACCTCAAAAAATCCAAATCCACCAAAACCACAACCAAGCAACTTAAACCTTAGCACGGATATAAATAGGACGTGCTGGAGGGATAGATTTATCACTCAGAGACTCCCTATGCTGTGGAATAAAATCCCGGTCCATGTGAGGCAGAGCACCTCGCTGGCTCTGTTCAAGAGAAATCTTGACCTGTGGATGGGAGATCGTAGGTTTACCCCGGGAATCATCTCTGTGTCACTGCTGGACAGAGGCACAACAAACTAATGGGTACAGTATTTTTTCATAAAAGGGGTGGCGTAAGCCACAAAACTTTGGGCTAGGCTTATAAATGCCTTAGGGCAGATAGCCTAGTATAAACCTATGAACCTATGAACCTATGAACATTAAAACTGCTGGCATGCATCAGCTGGAGAAAACAATCTAGCTTCAACATTTATATCTTAACTGATGCAGTGTACCTCCTGCAGTCAGTGTGTAATCGATTCTTAAGTATTCTGTACATTTCATTTTTCTCATACCTAGGGCATACTATTTAGGTGACACATTAATCTCTAGCTGTTGGGTGAGGGGTATAAAGTATTATAAAACAAAATATCACTGACACTTTCTTCTACCATTGGCATAACTATATATTGCGTATTTCTGCTGTAATAATTTGGAGGTCCAATAATTTCATTATGGTTTCTGCTTTTTCACTTTCTTCACTTAAATGTGTTGTCACACTATCTAAACTTCAGGACTCATTGCAAAGTGATGCAAGGCTGGAACAAAAAAAGACCAAAAATACAGAAGAATTAATATCGAACATTGTGTTCTTCTTCCCTTATGATTGTTTTTTTTTTGTACATGTGACAACCCCCCCCCCCCGAACTTATATATACCAACTCCAAGATTGCCATTCCTGGAGGAAAAAGAAAACTTGATACATGTCTCTCTTGGGACTTAAAACTAGTCCACATTTTTGCTATACTTCATTCAGTTTATTGTCAGGATAATGTAGTTTCCATTGGCGTCACTCATTAAAATATCAACAAATGAAGTGCTTACCTACTTGCATGCACAACATAACAATTGTAACAACCCACTTGCTGTCATTATTCTGTTCTTGAGTGTGTATGGAACCAATGTCACGGGATCTATTCCTTGCCTACGAGGACTGATATCCATGCTAGTTTAGAAAAGTTACAATATTTTCACTTAGTATATTTGCTGTGCCAGATGAAATGACTGAGGGCTGTCTATTACTTAGATTTCTTTATTTTGTATACTTTATTTACTAAGATAATCATAAAAGGAACAAGTAAAACTGTCCACTGATATTTTATGCTTCTCAAAATGAGTATGTACTTAAAAGCAATATTTACTAATTAGAAATGATATTTCCTGATTTTACCAACAGACTAACTGTATGCTGATCCGTGACTACATAAGAAGCGTTTTGGGACCATATGTTATCAACGTCACCAAGGCTGCAGAACTTTGTAGCCAGTTTACATGCAACAAAAATGGACGATGTTTAAGAAAGAATCCAGAAACAAATAGTTACCTTCATCTAGATGGACAAATTTTTCAAATTCAAGAACATACCGATCGTCACAGTATTTCATTTAATCCAATAAGAACACTCAGGGAACAAATACAGAAAATGGGAACAGAATTTCAGTGCCAGTGTTATGAAGGCTGGATGGGAGAAAGGTGCAACATGCCAGAAAGCACAGGAACTAGGCCGCAGTTGGCCATATGTATATATATATATATATAGCAGCATTTTATGCAATGTTAACTTGGGACAGCTTGCTATGTGGCATTTTTTTATTTTTGTGGACATTGAATTTCCATTCATTATCATAAAACAATGACTTTTATTAGGTTTGTTCAAAGTTGAATTATTTATAGAATCCGTATTAAAGTACGGCAATAATAAAATAACCACATTTTTCTATTACATGGTATTATAGTTTCTGTATCATAACAAAAATGTAATAGAATATTTTTTAACAAGTGTATATGTGTAGTATAATGTGCATTTTTTGCAAACAAGTACTAGCACTAAATGTTCTTTATAAGACCTCATGGATACAGTACTAATGTTATAACATTTCTTATTTGCGTGATGGAAGTACCTGCACTTTTATATAATTTCATGTGTTCACATACCAGTTCTCTTCCACTGGGCCATTCAAACCTAAAGCCTTGTAATGAGGCATTACTGCTGTAGAAACATAGTGCAACAAAACCACAGATAGTGATGTTGTTCCTGTTGGATGCATTATGCTTTTATTGATAACATTTTAGAATCATTAAAGTACCATCCCACATATTTCCACTCAAATTGTCTTTACATGGATGGAGTAGCACTATTTTATTTTACCAGCTGGTTCTAGCAGGATTTAAGCAGAGCATTATTGTGCATAATGGGACAGAAAATTAAAATGCTGATTCACACTTTTGTAACCATATATATAGCCACATATGATTACTCAGGAATGAATAGCGAATGCAAAAGAACCAAAAATAATAGATCCCAATAAATAATATGGTGTGTGTGTGTGTGTGTGCGTGTGTATATATATATATATATATATATATATATATATATATATATATATATATATATATACATATATATATATATATATATATATATATATATATATATATACATATATATATATATATATATATATATATAAAATTATTTTTTTTTTCAACTGAAGTTGTCTTCAGATAACTGAAACCTGAAGCAAATTTCTGGTACAGGTATATGTATCCAGGGGCAATTCAATTTTTTTTATGCCATGTAAGAAAGAAAACATCTCAGTTGGCAGCCAAACAGGATGAGAAAGTGACACTGATCTGCATCCCAACAAGAAAACACTTACTGGCAGGTTGAATAACCAGTACTCTCTGCTGTGGTAGCCATTAAGTGACAAAACGTTATACCAAATGGATGACAGTAGGGTGTGACCTAACGCAAAGCACTTCACATTATCAAAGGCATGCAGAGTGGTCATCTTAGGGTGAAAGGCTACACTCAACTTCCTAAAAAAGATATTATACCCTTATCTCACTCCACAATAAATGGTAGAAGAAGTGACCCCAACAAGAAAGCACTTACTGCAAAGTATAAGAGGCTGTGCCTTCAGCTGAGGTACTCATCATGCAACAGATCTCAGCCCAATGTCCAGAATTAGGGACTCTTTGCTGACCTTTAACATTACTGATACCCCAACTAAAAGCACTTACAAATGTAAATCCCAGAAAGTGCCATTGGTGAAGTACAAATAGGGGGTGATTTGGACATGCTAAAATGGTCTGCAGTCTCGGGCAGTTCTATACAGGACTGTTACTTAACTTGCACCTTTTCACATGCTACTGTTAACCATAACAGAAGCTACCAGTATCTCTAGGCTACAACTCTACTTTTTGCAGTGATCCTGCTTTAGTTTGTTCAAAACATGCTCACTCATTTCACTTTTTCTTACCACAAGAAAGTGCAACTGTTGCAGTACAAATAGCATGGTGTCAAAATGCACAAGATGTTGAATAGCTCAGGACATTTACATGCAGAAATGTTTGTTTAGATGAGTACACAACAAAGGGCAGTCACTAGTACATTTATCTAAAAGGTTCTTTCTACAACTAGGTTGCTCTCAATAATGTGTGCTTGACAAATGAATGTCTGAAGTTGAGAATATACTATTTTAAAAAATGATGTCAACATGCTTCTCCTGAGCAAAGTGCACGTTTATTGAAAGTGCTAGTTTAAAGTTATTTTAAATTGTAGTCTGACTGTACAGTCCCAAATCATCTTGTAGTTGCATTTTCATCAGAGGTTTTAATGAAAAATCAGTACCCTAACAAAAACGCTGGAGAATAGAAAAGCCAGTACCTTGTGATGAAGTACTGGTCAAGCGACAGAATGCTCCTGGCATCATCTTTTTTGAATTTATCTAATAAAAATATGAAAAAAGGATAAAAAATGGAACTGACTGTACCCCAAATCAAAAGCACTTACTACTGAGTGGAACAGTGAGTGCCTTCTGTTGTAATGTTCATCAAGTGACATAAAGCTGCTATCATAATATGCCTGTATTATTCTATCCACAATGAAGTATTCCTCCAGCATGGTCTGCCCCAACATTAAGCAGTTACAATAAATATGACCTGCAGAGTGCTCATGTCAGGATGAAACCTTGCATTCCAATGAACAAAGCTGTACTCTTGTCTACTATCCACAATCACAAGCTTCTGAAGAAGAAATGACATGAAATGTGTAGCCCAGCAAGGAAGCACTTACTGAAAATTGGAACAGCCAGTGCCTCCTGCTGTGGTACTCATCATCTGTCAGGACGTTTACTTAGTTCCATGGCTGCACTTATTCTTCAGAGATGTAGAAGTGAGCTGTTCTTTCTGCCCTAACATAGAGAACTTACAATTTTCAAGGTCATGCAAGTTGCTTATATTAAGGTGAAACCAAGCTTCAAACTCTGTAGAATGTCTACATCTTCTATTTTTTGGACTATAAAATATGTTAACGTTTTCAGTGACTCACACTGGTAGATCTTCAAAAAGAACTTATTGCAATCTTTAAAGGCATTTGCCTTTAGTTGTAGGGCACATCTTGTGACATAATATAACATTATGGGTGCATTCATTCTACCGTAATTCTCTTGAAATGTCATGGTCATCATACAATTCACTACTCTGCCTTAAGCTATTAGTGATGTCCACATAGCCCTACTGAATGAACCATTCAATACACCACCCATAAGGCAGAAAGTGACTATACTGTAATGTGAAGACAACAGTGGACAAACTGAAATGACCTTGCTGACCTTCTGTACTTTAATATACCCTAACACTGTGCCAGCCACCAATTGAAAAAAATGAATGTATTTGCTAGGTGTTTCCTTGATAGATGTTGGATCCCTCAGGAAGGTAAATACTTGCAGTTCCATTGGCAGAAACTGGGTCCTCTCATCTTTAGTTTCTCTGTTTGCCTTGATTCTCTCCCTCATGAAGAAGCTTGAATTCTATACATTTGTATTTTGCTGGTAAGCAGTGCCCCTTCTTTTATAGAAGCATGTATCCCTTAAGTGCCCCTGGAATGTATAGGTCTCAAAAACATTTATGAATCTCCTCCCCTTTTTCTCAGCCATTTGCACGTTCTGTTACAGAAGAGACTTAGGAGTTCTAATATCCACAGAGAGCAGTTAGCATAGCTTTCATGTTACATAGACTCATCATCCTCTAAAGTGGGTAACCTTTCAGCTCAGTGCATGTCAAACAAATATTTTGAAATTCAAGGTTTCATATCACATACCCTATTTGGGAGAGAAATGTGAATCTTTCTTTAGCTGTTTAAGAGCACCCCAGGACAACTTCATTTTAGAATGGTGATATCAAAGACATATCTGGACCCGCAGCTTTTGGTAATACTGGAAGAAGTTCTGAGCATAGTCAGTTCTTCTGTATATGCTTTAGATGGGGGGAAAAGTCTAGGTAGATGAAATCTGTATGAATCATTTAGTTTACTGTAAACTGATATCTTTGTATAGGAGTGATAAGCTAACAATTTAACTTCTAGAAAATGTAAGAAAGGAGAATTTGGTGACTGTATGCTGGAGAAAGACAGGCCTTGGTAAACAACCCAAGAAGGACTGGAAAATTTCATTGGAAAAATAGTTTTCTGTGTAAGTCTTGTAATGTTCTGACACTAACTATGAATTACAGAAAAAAAATTGCTGTTTCACCCATTTCACAAAGAGCTTGGCAAAACTAAGGCTTATCTTTGCAGTCATAAGACTCTGTAGAACTTCTGAAGAAAAGCTTACTTAAGGAAAAAGAATTTAGCCTGACAGCAAGTTCTGCCATGCAGGTAAGTATGTGGTATTGCTTTATTTCTTAAAATACTGCATCAGTCCCTTATAGTGGGGGATTGTGATATACAGTAATATGATATCCATGGTGAGGATGAATTAATGATAACCGATGAGTCTGTACAGTTGGTAAGTATGGCGAGTGTAATGCCCCAGCACTGGCTCAGTAATCAAGGAGCCTCAATCCTCACCACTGGCAACAGTGGGAATGTACACACTTCCCTTAACCTCTCCTCTGAGCTCTCCCAGATGATAAAAATGTTGTCAATAAGTAGTGTGGCTAATGTAAGTTGCTGAGCAATGCCAATAAGTTCAATTAACCAAACACAAATAAATCCTTTTTAGCAAACTCAGAGGGAACTGCGACAGTGAGTGTCTAGTTTATGGAGCAGAATGTTCAAAATTTGGCGCATTTTATATAGCAAAACTTTGAGCAGGCTGAAAAAAGATTGCTCAACACCTACATGACATAAAATATCACAACGACAACAATGCATTGGCAAGGCACAGCAACAAAAAGATTGGGCATAACTCCTTTAGGTTCCATATCATGGATATGGTCAAAAAGGGAACACTACGAGGCTCCAGCAATGACATTCTGGAGAAAATGGAGCTGGAATGGCAGATCCGGCTTAATGCAGGCAAACCCCCAGGACTTAACACTATAATCTCCATCAGCAGTGTATTGAACCTAAGAAAACTGCATCATTGTGCTTACCACTGACAGTGACTATGTTCTTAATGCAAATGTTTTCTCTAATCCACTGCTGCTATTTATGCTCACTGTCTAAAGGTTGACATTCTGCTTTTTCCACTCTTGGTATTTTGTTTTGTTTTATTTTATCTTGCATTTACTCCCTGGGCTTTTACCCCATTTGCATACGTTTCTGGGGACTATTGACATGCTCCGCAGTACCTCTAGCATTACCCAAATTGAAATATGGTTAATCAAGAGGCCTCCGCCGAACATCCTCTGGTCATCTACAGGACAAAACATTTAAAGGGCATGCAAACACACGACAACTGTTTAATACATTTTTAAGTTTTTTTAAGATGTTTAAGATTCTTGCACCAAGTAGTCTGGTCCTATTATTCAACCCTGGATAACGTTCCCTGGTTTAATGTTAATAGAAGTTTGGCTGTAATTTAAAAACCTTGATTTAATTACTTTTTAACTGAGTGTTAGTTTAATTACTTTTCAACTGAATGTTAGTTTGATTAATAGGTAGGTCTGATAAAGCTTACTTGTGAAAGCGTTGGTCATAACCCAGCCAGTCTCCTCCCATAGGTCCATCTCTATACAAAATTAATGTAACACTGTTAACCAATGAGAATAGAGAGTTTGTATCCATATCTATATAAATTAATGTAACTCCATCAAGGAATGAAAATAACGTTTTTGCATCCATATTTACATATTCCTAATGTGCTCATGCTGCACAAAGTATAAATACCCTAACTGTCTGTGGAGTAGGTGTTACAAGACAACTGAAATAAAACAAAGAGAGATTTTTGCCACAGCACTCACCTACCTATGTTGGACGTTCTTCAAAATTAAAGTTTTTGAAAACCAAAAACCAAAAGAAAGACTTTAGTGGTTTTATTCAACTTTTGAAATAGGAAAATATGAGAGTGTAGATCAAGGACTGGGTTTATTCTCTTAAATTGACTTGGAAGCTTGTCTGGCTAGACTGAGTTTGTCAGCTGGAATTCAATTGTGTATATGGTTATATTTTATATTTACAAACATAAAATAAATATGTAGATATGTATGAAATTTTCTGTCTATATTTTGTTAACTAGGTTAGTCCTACTCTGCTACTAGCCTGTTTTCAGGGTAGACTCCGGTGGTATTTATACTAATTGGGGAAATATGGCCAGGGCATCAGAGAACTTCCCCTTTTTTCATTTCTGTGGGATCTTTTACATCTACCTGAGCTAATACCAACTCAGGTAGAAGGGCCTTGGTTTAATGTCCATCTGAAGGACAGCACACTCAGGAATACAGCACCCCCCCATACTAAACTGCAGTATCAGTAATCAGTCTGGTGTGGGAATAAAACCAATGGCCATCAGCACCGAACGTGATTGTGCTGTTTGTGATGCTGACACTGTAAAGAATTGTGAATTCTATGTATGAACCAAATATTCTTGGATATCTTAAACTACCCCACCTCAAGCTCACAGGATTTTAATTTCAAAATACAGTTTATATAGGGACCAATTTAATCCAGGAAATACCCCATTCATTTTTAGCTGCCAAAATAATTTATGTGCTTCCAAATATTCACTCAGCGTTGTCTCCCTGGATTTTTAATGACGTTGTCTGTGGCAAATAACTTAAATGATTGTGTTGAATTAATTTTGAAAATGTTTGCTAAAGGGACTATTAATTATACATTATTGAATTTTGTACGTGTTCATGGATTCTTTCCTGAAATGATCTCTCAGTTTTATCAATATAGAATCTACAACTATGCTGACAAAATGCTATGTGGACAACCCTATAGTACTACAGTTATAAACCCCATCACGCCATTACTCTGAATTTTTTTTCTGAATCAATGCATACTGTTTCTCCAATTTTAATACACAACCCCTTGTATGACAGTATACTTTCAGACGTCTGCTTGCAATTAAATGATTGAACAAATACATGAAAAATTACAAAGCAGTATATTTCAACTTAATGGTGTAAGAACCATACATTGCAATCCACTGTATCCCTCATGGCCTACCAACCCATTAGCTTAAAAATCAGAGACAAAGAAAATGTTAAATATTTCTGTTATATAATTCAAAAGTTTCTAGAAGAAAAAACTTTGCATTAGCAAGCATTTTCAAAAACGTACATACTTGTCATTATTTAATGACTGCAGTCCGCAGCAATTTGCCAGAAAGCCACAGATTTTACAGGAAACAGATCAAAATACTTCCCAACTTTTTTGCTAAAGAAATCTGGACAAAGCCAGAAATCATAGGTGGCTAAGGCTCAAAATGCACAAATTTAAAATATTTTCTTTTATCTGTTTGTTAACCAGATAAACTCACTTGATAAAACACCCTTTTTCGGAGTGGACTCCTGCACTGTCTGAGTGATGTGATCAAAGTCACACAGTAGGCAAATGTAGGGGGGGCATATTAAAGCCTTAAAATTTTGACTGCAGGAAGCAGATTGACAGCTCAGAGTCCTAAGTGATAGACTACTGTAATTTACTTAAAAAGTTAGAATGGGTGCTGCATGGAAATGCATTTTCTTAACAATACCAACTACCATAAAAAATAATTTAATGGGTATCAGGGCATAGATATAAAACAAAAATCAGAGATGTTTTGCAAAATCAAAAAACAAGAAGAGGAAGTACACTTTAATTCACTTAAAAGTTAACAGAATAACTGCAGCTGCATGTATTTTCTGAACAAGAACTATGATTTAAGGTAATCCTCATTGATTTAATAGAAATTGAAGAAGTTAATGAACATGTGGCAACGGGTGAAGAAGACTGAGGCTCCAATCTCCGAATGGGCTGCTTTCTGTAGTCAAAGATCTAGGATTTGACTCTTTTTACATACATTTCCCTACTGCATGTCTCCTGGCTTGTCCCTAAAAAGTGGCATGAAACTGTAATAACTGGCATTGAGTACCTCAGTGATTGACCAGAAAGTATGAGGAGAGGTTTGAAGAGTGTAATACTCACCCAGTAAGACTTTCATAAAGTAACTCAGAGTACACACAGATGCGTGCACACATGCATAAAAATGCCAGCATCAGCTGTCAGTTCGACTTCCCCACACTGATTTCTGGTTGTTGACTTGAGAGCCATGGACTAGAAAAAAAGATTGAGAGAAATGGCTGACTCATGCTATAGATAAAAAAGAGATGGAAGAAGCTGTTTTTTATTTTTTTTATTTTTACTATCGCACTAACTGGGGCACTCATAATTTTATGGGGGCATGTACCCTGGTTATAGCAGCACCCCTGCTTCTCAGTGTTAAGTCAAGTGCATAAAGGATGGTCAGATAAATACACCAACATTGTGTTTTGTCACCTGTCCACTTTATGATTTTCAAGAACAATGATAACAGTGTTAATAGATGATAGAATATCAGAATGTAGAGTTTCGGTTTTTGCTTTTTGCAGGTTGTTTTCCTTTTCGAGACAAGTGACTGTGAGCTCCAGTGTGATCTAGAGTGCTTCTTTGCTAAAGATGAAACAATTAGAAAAACCTCTGACTCAGAGGTGTTGATTTTTATCCTATGTCCAATGAGTGAATTGTTCTCTGTAGGTAAGGGGGAAAAGCTACCTCAGGCAGAGTAGTTCAAATATTCTGAGGTTGTATTCAAGAGTGGAGAAGAGAACATCTGTGTGACACTACTGCATGTGTTTTGGAGTACTGTGATCTTGAAACAGGAACTGAGAGACAGGAAGAAGTTTTCAATGTATATATTATTCTCACCTCTGACCATGATCTTTGGGTGATGACTAAAAGAATGAGACTGTAAATACAGTAAATTATATAATGTTTCTTTGTCTAGTAGATAGATGGGTTTGCACTTTGTGATAGGAGGGGGTAGCTTGACAACCTAAGATGCTATTGTACCTCTGAGCTTACAGCAGTTAGTTTGTGGTATTTAAGCACCTCATGGAGATTTCCCTTTGGTGCCTCCCACTGGAAATACACCAGGCACAACCACCAAAACAGGCCCTGGGATAGACTAAGGGCACATGGGTGGAACTATATCTCTATTTGCCTTGCAATATCTGAGGATCTAGTATATGAATAAGACTCCTATTGTGAATAGCGAAGTCTAGGTTGCAGTTTGCTTTCTGTGTGATCCTCACCAATGCAAGTGGTTTAGAAGACAGATGAATAGCTGTCTGGCTGGTTGACTGGATGAATGGATGGATGGACAAATAAATGGATCATTCACTTTCCTGTTAGAAATAATGTAATTTATAGCTGATGCTGCCATCACCCTGCCTTTTCTTATGTGAAGATGCTCTATAATACTGTAATATAAATGAAACCTATGTGATTGCTTAACTGCTATTTCTGTTTATGCCACAAGAGTACTTAAGTGGTACAGTAAAACATGTTTAATGCTTCCACTGGTAAAAAATATAAAAAAAATGCTGAATGCGGTTACTCATTTGAAAACCTGTCACGTGAGACTGGGTGTGTTTGTTTCAGATGGATTTGGTGCACACCATTGGAGAAAGTGCAGCACTTGGAGCGCATGGAGTTGTCCTGTGGGGAGACATTGAATTTTCAAGAAACACGGTAAAGTTTTTTTTTTTGTTAATCTGTGGTAAATAGAAGTATGTCGACCATATCAATATGTTAAGACTGGCAGCACTACACCTAGTACTGAACAGGTCTGAGTCATATTTTGGCTGTGGTGATAAGATTAGACTGTGATCATTGTCTTCCAAAGAATAGCTTTTGTCCCTTACAAATTGGTTGCACAAGTCTACTTGATTTTAAGACTGAAGATGCTATATAGGGCTTACTATGTCATGACAGTTCTTCAACACATAAAACAGACTAGATAGTATACAAATGCACAACTCCATTTCCTTAATCACAAAAAGAATTCCTCCTAAAGTGCTCAAAAATGAAATTTAATACAGCTCAGATTTGGGAGTTATATATAGAAATAAATGAAAAACATCCACAATCTTGGGAGTGTGTAAGCACTATGTAATGAGACGTGGAAGCCTCCCAAGCTTAATTGTGAGTTTTGTTGTGAGGCTGGTGTGCCGAACTTTTTATCTGTTATTAATTGCTTCTTTGTCGAGGTGTAGCGACATTGCAGATTGTATATACAGAAATCAGAAGTGGGGTATGGGGAACCTGCAGCAAAATAAAGAAGTTAAAAGTCAGGTTTTGAACCTACAAGGCTCAAACTTACAAAGTGGATCCACAGTGCAGAGAGAGCTTCAAGCATCCCAATGTATTGCAACCAACAATGAGCCATCTGTCTCCAAGAAAATATGAGGAAACTGTGAAATGATAATTTTACTGCTGTATTAATTCATAATATGTCAGAATTTTCTTTTGTAAAGTCTCACATTCACACCAGGGTATACACTTTAGGATGCCTTATTCCAATGCTTTGCTCAACAAACTGTCAACCAGCTGCATTTGGACCAGAATGGGGATCTGTTGTTAAACAATTCTTCAGGACCTCAGGAAAGTTATATTGATGCTGACACTGTAGTTGTCTATCTCATTTTTGCTTTATAGTCATATGACAGAGTATCCCTAGCTTCTGCTTGTGTTTATGAATGAACAGAGCTGTTGTAAAGTTTAACTTTATGAATTTCACCATCGTATTATTCATTTAGAGGATTAGCTTCCAATGTCACTGCAATTGTTAGTATCCATTATTTTCAGTCTCAATGATATTTTGCTGTAGGTTTATAGGATTCCATTGTTTTAAAGGGAAAATACATTTATGCCATATAGAAAGTACAGTTTGCACTGCACACAGTTTCATTTTAATCCAGCAAATGGAATAATGTGACATTAAAACTGCTGGCATGCATCAGCTGGAGAAAACAATCTAGCTTCAACATTTATATCTTAACTGATGCAGTGTACCTCCTGCAGTCAGTGTGTAATCGATTCTTAAGTATTCTGTACATTTCATTTTTCTCATACCTAGGGCATACTATTTAGGTGACACATTAATCTCTAGCTGTTGGGTGAGGGGTATAAAGTATTATAAAACAAAATATCACTGACACTTTCTTCTACCATTGGCATAACTATATATTGCGTATTTCTGCTGTAATAATTTGGAGGTCCAATAATTTCATTATGGTTTCTGCTTTTTCACTTTCTTCACTTAAATGTGTTGTCACACTATCTAAACTTCAGGACTCATTGCAAAGTGATGCAAGGCTGGAACAAAAAAAGACCAAAAATACAGAAGAATTAATATCGAACATTGTGCTCTTCTTCCCTTATGATTGTTTTTTTTTTGTATAGGTGACAACCCCCCCCCCCCCGAACTTATATATACCAACTCCAAGATTGCCATTCCTGGAGGAAAAAGAAAACTTGATACATGTCTCTCTTGGGACTTAAAACTAGTCCACATTTTTGCTATACTTCATTCAGTTTATTGTCAGGATAATGTAGTTTCCATTGGCGTCACTCATTAAAATATCAACAAATGAAGTGCTTACCTACTTGCATGCACAACATAACAATTGTAACAACCCACTTGCTGTCATTATTCTGTTCTTGAGTGTGTATGGAACCAATGTCACGGGATCTATTCCTTGCCTACGAGGACTGATATCCATGCTAGTTTAGAAAAGTTACAATATTTTCACTTAGTATATTTGCTGTGCCAGATGAAATGACTGAGGGCTGTCTATTACTTAGATTTCTTTATTTTGTATACTTTATTTACTAAGATAATCATAAAAGGAACAAGTAAAACTGTCCACTGATATTTTATGCTTCTCAAAATGAGTATGTACTTAAAAGCAATATTTACTAATTAGAAATGATATTTCCTGATTTTACCAACAGACTAACTGTATGCTGATCCGTGACTACATAAGAAGCGTTTTGGGACCATATGTTATCAACGTCACCAAGGCTGCAGAACTTTGTAGCCAGTTTACATGCAACAAAAATGGACGATGTTTAAGAAAGAATCCAGAAACAAATAGTTACCTTCATCTAGATGGACAAATTTTTCAAATTCAAGAACATACCGATCGTCACAGTATTTCATTTAATCCAATAAGAACACTCAGGGAACAAATACAGAAAATGGGAACAGAATTTCAGTGCCAGTGTTATGAAGGCTGGATGGGAGAAAGGTGCAACATGCCAGAAAGCACAGGAACTAGGCCGCAGTTGGTCATATGTATATATATAGCAGCACTTTGTGGAATGTTAACTTGGGACAGCTTGCTATGTGGCATTTTTTTATTTTTGTGGACATTGAATTTCCATTCATTATCATAAAACAATGACTTTTATTAGGTTTGTTCAAAGTTGAATTATTTATAGAATCCGTATTAAAGTACGGCAATAATAAAATAACCACATTTTTCTATTACATGGTATTATAGTTTCTGTATCATAACAAAAATGTAATAGAATATTTTTTAACAAGTGTATATGTGTAGTATAATGTGCATTTTTTGCAAACAAGTACTAGCACTAAATGTTCTTTATAAGACCTCATGGATACAGTACTAATGTTATAACATTTCTTATTTGCGTGATGGAAGTACCTGCACTTTTATATAATTTCATGTGTTCACATACCAGTTCTCTTCCACTGGGCCATTCAAACCTAAAGCCTTGTAATGAGGCATTACTGCTGTAGAAACATAGTGCAACAAAACCACAGATAGTGATGATGTTCCTGTTGGATGCATAATGCTTTTATTGATAACATTTTAGAATCATTAAAGTACCATCCCACATATTTCCACTCAAATTGTCTTTACATGGATGGAGTAGCACTATTTTATTTTACCAGCTGGTTCTAGCAGGATTTCAGCAGAGCATTATTGTGCATAATGGGACAGAAAATTAAAATGCTGATTCACACTTTTGTAACCATATATATAGCCACATATGATTACTCAGGAATGAATAGCGAATGCAAAAGAACCAAAAATAATAGATCCCAATAAATAATATGGTGTGTGTGTGTGTGTGTGTGTGTGTGTGTGTGTGTGTGTGTGTGTGTGTGTGTGTGTGTGTATATATATATATATATATATATATATATATATATATATCTATATAAAATTGTTTTTTTTTTTCAACTGAAGTTGTCTTCAGATAACTGAAACCTGAAGCAAATTTCTGGTACAGGTATATGTATCCAGGGGCAATTCAATTTTTTTATGACATGTAAGAAAGAAAACATATCAGTTGGCAGCCAAACAGGATGAGAAAGTGACACTGATCTGCATCCCAACAAGAAAACACTTACTGGCAGGTTGAATAACCAGTACTCCCTGCTGTGGTAGCCATTAAGTGACAAAACGTTATGCCAAATGGATGACAGTAGGGTGTGACCTAACGCAAAGCACTTCACATTATCAAAGGCATGCAGAGTGGTCATCTTAGGGTGAAAGACTACACTCAACTTCCTAAAAAAGATATTATACCCTTATCTCACTCCACAATAAATGGTAGAAGAAGTGACCCCAACAAGAAAGCACTTACTGCAAAGTATAAGAGGCTGTGCCTTCAGCTGAGGTACTCATCATGCAACAGATCTCAGCCCAATGTCCAGAATTAGGGACTCTTTGCTGACCTTTAACATTACTGATACCCCAACTAAAAGCAATTACAAATGTAAATCCCAGAAAGTGCCATTGGTGAAGTACAAATAGGGGGTGATTTGGCCATGCTAAAATGGTCTGCAGTCTCGGGCAGTTCTATACAGGACTGTTACTTAACCTGCACCTTTTCACATGCTACTGTTAACCATAACAGAAGCTACCAGTATCTCTAGGCTACAACTCTACTTTTTGCAGTGATCCTGCTTTAGTTTGTTCAAAACATGCTCACTCATTTCACTTTTTCTTACCACAAGAAAGTGCAACTGTTGCAGTACAAATAGCATGGTGTCAAAATGCACACAGTGTTGAATAGCTCAGGACATTTACATGCAGAAATGTTTGTTTAGATGAGTACACAACAAAGGGCAGTCACTAGTACATTTATCTAAAAGGTTCTTGCTACAACTAGGTTACTCTCAGTAATGTGTGCTTGACAGATGAATGTCTGAAGTTGAGAATATACTATTTTAAAAAATGATGTCAACATGCTTCTCCTGAGCAAAGTGCACGTTTATTGAAAGTGCTAGTTTAAAGTTATTTTAAATTGTAGTCTGACTGTACAGCCCCAAATCATCTTGTGGTTGCATTTTCATCAGAGGTTTTAATGAAAAATCAGTACCCTAACAAAAACGCTGGCGAATAGAAAAGCCAGTACCTTGTGATGAAGTACTGGTCAAGCAACAGAATGCTCCTGGCATCATCTTTTTTGAATTTATCTAATAAAAATATGAAAAAAAGGATAAAAAATGGAACTGACTGTACCCCAAATCAAAAGCACTTACTACTGAGTGGAACAGTGAGTGCCTTCTGTTGTAATGTTCATCAAGTGACATAAAGCTGCTATCATAATATGCCTGTATTATTCTATCCACAATGAAGTATTCCTCCAGCATGGTCTGCCCTAACATTAAGCAGTTACAATAAATATGACCTGCAGAGTGCTCATGTCAGGATGAAACCTTGCATTCCAATGAACAAAGCTGTACTCTTGTCTACTATCCACAATCACAAGCTTCTGAAGAAGAAATGACATGAAATGTGTAGCCCAGCAAGGAAGCACTTACTGAAAATTGGAACAGCCAGTGCCTCCTGCTGTGGTACTCATCATCTGTCAGGACGTTTACTTAGTTCCATGGCTGCACTTATTCTTTAGAGATGTAGAAGTGAGCTGTTCTTTCTGCCCTAACATAGAGAACTTACAATTTTCAAGGTCATGCAAGTTGCTTATATTAAGGTGAAACCAAGCTTCAAACTCTGTAGAATGTCTACATCTTCTATTTTTTGGACTATAAAATATGTTAACGTTTTCAGTGACTCACACTGGTAGATCTTCAAAAAGAACTTATTGCAATCTTTAAAGGCATTTGCCTTTAGTTGTAGGGCACATCTTGTGACATAATATAACATTATGGGTGCATTCATTCTACTGTAATTCTCTTGAAATGTCATGGTCATCATACAATTCACTACTCTGCCTTAAGCTATTAGTGATGTCCACATAGCCCTACTGAATGAACCATTCAATACACCACCCATAAGGCAGAAAGTGACTATACTGTAATGTGAAGACAACAGTGGACAAACTGAAATGAGCTTGTTGACCTTCTGTACTTTAATATACCCTAACACTGTGCCAGTCACCAATTGAAAAAAATGAATGTATTTGCTAGGTGTTTCCTTGATAGATGTTGGATCCCTCAGGAAGGTAAATACTTGCAGTTCCATTGGCAGAAACTGGGTCCTCTCATCTTTAGTTTCTCTGTTTGTCTTGATTCTCTCCCTCATGAAGAAGCTTGAATTCTATACATTTGTATTTTGCTGGTAAGCAGTGCCCCTTCTTTTATAGAAGCATGTATCCCTTAAGTGCCCCTGGAATGTATAGGTCTCAAAAACATTTATGAAGCCCCTCCCCTTTTTCTCAGCCATTTGCACGTTCTGTTACAGAAGAGACTTAGGAGTTCTAATATCCACAGAGAGCAGTTAGCATAGCTTTCATGTTACAGAGACTCATCATCCTCTAAAGTGGGTAACCTTTCAGCTCAGTGCATGTCAAACAAATATTTTGAAATTCAAGGTTTCATATCACATACCCTATTTGGGAGAGAAATGTGAATCTTTCTTTAGCTGTTTAAGAGCACCCCAGGACAACTTCATTTTAGAATGGTGATATCAAAGACATATCTGGACCCGCAGCTTTTGGTAATACTGGAAGAAGTTCTGAGCATAGTCAGTTCTTCTGTATATGCTTTAGATGGGGGGAAAAGTCTAGGTAGATGAAATCTGTATGAATCATTTAGTTTACTGTAAACTGATATCTTTGTATAGGAGTGATAAGCTAACAATTTAACTTCTAGAAAATGTAAGAAAGGAGAATTTGGTGACTGTATGCTGGAGAAAGGCAGGCCTTGGTAAACAACCCAAGAAGGACTGGAAAATTTCATTGGAAAAATAGTTTTCTGTGTAAGTCTTGTAATGTTCTGACACTAACTATGAATTACAGAAAAAAAAATTGCTGTTTCACCCATTTCACAAAGAGCTTGGCAAAACTAAGGCTTATCTTTGCAGTCATAAGACTCTGTAGAACTTCCGAAGAAAAGCTTACTTAAGGAAAAAGAATTTAGCCTGACAGCAAGTTCTGCCATGCAGGTATGTGGTATTGCTTTATTTCTTAAAATACTGCATCAGTCCCTTATAGTGGGGGATTGTGATATACAGTAATATGATATCCATGGTGAGGATGAATTAATGATAACCAATGAGTCTGTACAGTTGGTAAGTATGGCGAGTGTAATGCCCCAGCACTGGCTCAGTAATCAAGGAGCCTCAATCCTCACCACTGGCAACAGTGGGAATGTACACACTTCCCTTAACCTCTCCTCTGAGCTCTCCCAGATGATAAAAATGTTGTCAATAAGTAGTGTGGCTAATGTAAGTTGCTGAGCAATGCCAATAAGTTCAATTAACCAAACACAAAGAAATCCTTTTTAGCAAACTCAGAGGGAACTGCGACAGTGAGTGTCTAGTTTACGGAGCAGAATGTTCAAAATTTGGCGCATTTTATATAGCAAAACTTTGAGCAGGCTGAAAAAAGATTGCTCAACACCTACATGACATAAAATATCACAACGACAACAATGCATTGGCAAGGCACAGCAACAAAAAGATTGGGCATAACTCCTTTAGGTTCCATATCATGGATATGGTCAAAAAGGGAACACTATGACGCTCCAGCAATGACATTCTGGAGAAAATGGAGCTGGAATGGCAGATCCGGCTTAATGCAGGCAAACCCCCAGGACTTAACACTATAATCTCCATCAGCAGTGTATTGAACCTAAGAAAACTGCATCATCATGCTTACTACTGACAGTGACTATGTTCTTAATGCAAATGTTTTCTCTAATCCACTGCTGCTATTTATGCTCACTGTCTAAAGGTTGACATTCTGCTTTTTCCATTCTTGGTATTTTGTTTTGTTTTATTTTATCTTGCATTTACTCCCCTGGGCTTTTACCCCATTTGCATACGTTTCTGGGGACTATTGACATGCTCCGCAGTACCTCTAGCATTACCCAAATTGAAATATGGTTAATCAAGAGGCCTCCGCCGAACATCCTCTGGTCATCTACAGGACAAAACATTTAAAGGGCATGCAAACACACGACAACTGTTTAATACATTTTTCAGTTTTTTTAAGATGTTTAAGATTCTGGCACCAAGTAGTCTGGTCCTATTATTCAACCCTGGAAAACGTTCCCTGGTTTAATGTTAATAGAAGTTTGGCTGTAATTTAAAAACCTTGATTTAATTACTTTTCAACTGAGTGTTAGTTTAATTACTTTTCAACTGAATGTTAGTTTGATTAATAGGTAGGTCTGATAAAGCTTACTTGTGAAAGCGTTGGTCATAACCCAGCCAGTCTCCTCCCATAGGTCCATCTCTATACAAAATTAATGTAACACTGTTAACCAATGAGAATAGAGAGTTTGTATCCATATCTATATAAATTAATGTAACTCCATCAAGGAATGAAAATAACGTTTTTGTATCCATATTTACATATTCCTAATGTGCTGATGCTGTACAAAGTATAAATACCCCAACTGTCTGTGGAGTAGGTGTTACAAGACAACTGAAATAAAACAAAGAGAGATTTTTGCCACAGCACTCACCTACCTATGTTGGACGTTCTTCAAAATTAAAGTTTTTGAAAACCAAAAACCAAAAGAAAGACTTTAGTGGTTTTATTCAACTTTTGAAATAGGAAAATATGAGAGTGTAGGTCAAGGACTGGGTTTATTCTCTTAAATTGACTTGGAAGCTTGTCTGGCTAGACTGAGTTTGTCAGCTGGAATTCAATTGTGTATATGGTTATATTTTATATTTACAAACATAAAATAAATATGTAGATATGTATGAAATTTTCTGTCTATATTTTGTTAACTAGGTTAGTCCTACTCTGCTACTAGCCTGTTTTCAGGGTAGACTCCGGTGGTATTTATACTAATTGGGGAAATATGGCCAGGGCATCAGAGAACTTCCCTTTTTTCATTTCTGTGGGATCTTTTACATCTACCTGAGCTAATACCAACTCAGGTAGAAGGGCCTTGGTTTAATGTCCATCTGAAGGACAGCACACTCAGGAATACAGCACCCCCCCATACTAAACTGCAGTATCAGTAATCAGTCTGGTGTGGGAATAAAACCAATGGCCATCAGCACCGAACGTGATTGTGCTGTTTGTGATGCTGACACTGTAAAGAATTGTGAATTCTATGTATGAACCAAATATTCTTGGATATCTTAAACTACCCCACCTCAAGCTCACAGGATTTTAATTTCAAAATACAGTTTATATAGGGACCAATTTAATCCAGGAAATACCCCATTCATTTTTAGCTGCCAAAATAATTTATGTGCTTCCAAATATTCACTCAGTGTTGTCTCCCTGGATTTTTAATGACGTTGTCTGTGGCAAATAACTTAAATGATTGTGTTGAATTAATTTTGAAAATGTTTGCTAAAGGGACTATTAATTATACATTATTGAATTTTGTACGTGTTCATGGATTCTTTCCTGAAATGATCTCTCAGTTTTATCAATATAGAATCTACAACTATCCTGACAAAATGCTATGTGGACAACCCTATAGTACTACAGTTATAAACCCCATCACGCCATTACTCTGAATTTTTTTTCTGAATCAGTGCATACTGTTTCTCCAATTTTAATACACAACCCCTTGTATGAGAGTATATTTTCAGACGTCTGCTTGCAATTAAATGATTGAACAAATACATGAAAAATTACAAAGCAGTATATTTCAACTTAATGGTGTAAGAACCATACATTGCAATCCACTGTATCCCTCATGGCCTACCAACCCATTAGCTTAAAAATCAGAGACAAAGAAAATGTTAAATATTTCTGTTATATAATTCAAAAGTTTCTAGAAGAAAAAACTTTGCATTAGCAAGCATTTTCAAAAACGTACATACTTGTCATTATTTAATGACTGCAGTCCGCAGCAATTTGCCAGAAAGCCACAGATTTTACAGGAAACAGATCAAAATACTTCCCAACTTTTTTGCTAAAGAAATCTGGACAAAGCCAGAAATCATAGGTGGCTAAGGCTCAAAATGCACAAATTTAAAATATTTTCTTTTATCTGTTTGTTAACCAGATAAACTCACTTGATAAAACACCCTTTTTCGGAGTGGACTCCTGCACTGTCTGAGTGATGTGATCAAAGTCACACAGTAGGCAAATGTAGGGGGGGCATATTAAAGCCTTACACTTTTGACTGCAGGAAGCAGATTGACAGCTCAGAGTCTTAAGTGATAGACTACTGTAATTTACTTAAAAAGTTAGAATGGGTGCTGCATGGAAATGCATTTTCTTAACAATACCAACTACCATAAAAAATAATTTAATGGCTATCAGGGCATAGATATAAAACAAAAATCAGAGATGTTTTGCAAAATCAAAAACAAGAAGAGGAAGTACACTTTAATTCACTTAAAAGTTAACAGAATAACTGCAGCTGCATGTATTTTCTGAACAAGAACTATGACTTAAGGTAATCCTCATTGATTTAATAGAAATTGAAGAAGTTAATGAACATGTGGCAACGGGTGAAGAAGACTGAGGCTCCAATCTCCGAATGGGCTGCTTTCTGTCGTCAAAGATCTAGGATTTGACTCTTTTTACATACATTTCCCTACTGCATGTCTCCTGGCTTGTCCCTAAAAAGTGGCATGAAACTGTAATAACTGGCATTGAGTACCTCAGTGATTGACCAGAAAGTATGAGGAGAGGTTTGAAGAGTGTAATACTCACCCAGTAAGACTTTCATAAAGTAACTCAGAGTACACACAGATACGTGCACACATGCATAAAAATGCCAGCATCAGCTGTCAGTTCGACTTCCCCACACTGATTTCTGGTTGTTGACTTGAGAGCCATGGACTAGAAAAAGAGAGTGAGAGAAATGGCTGACTCATGCTATAGATAAAAAAGAGATGGAAGAAGCTGTTTTTTATTTTTTTTATTTTTACTATCGCACTAACTGGGGCACTCATAATTTTATGGGGGCATGTACCCTGGTTATAGCAGCACCCCTGCTTCTCAGTGTTAAGTCAAGTGCATAAAGGATGGTCAGATAAATACACCAACATTGTGTTTTGTCACCTGTCCACTTTATGATTTTCAAGAACAATGATAACAGTGTTAATAGATGATAGAATATCAGAATGTAGAGTTTCGGTTTTTGCTTTTTGCAGGTTGTTTTCCTTTTCGAGACAAGTGACTGTGAGCTCCAGTGTGATCTAGAGTGCTTCTTTGCTAAAGATGAAACAATTAGAAAAACCTCTGACTCAGAGGTGTTGATTTTTATCCTATGTCCAATGAGTGAATTGTTCTCTGTAGGTAAGAGGGAAAAGCTACCTCAGGTAGAGTAGTTCAAATATTCTGAGGTTGTATTCAAGAGTGGAGAAGAGAACATTTGTGTGACACTACTACATGTGTTTTGGAGTACTGTGATCTTGAAACAGGAACTGAGAGACAGGAAGAAGTTTTCAATGTATATATTATTCTCACCTCTGACCATGATCTTTGGGTGATGACTAAAAGAATGAGACTGTAAATACAGTAAATTATATAAGGTTTCTTTGTCTAGTAGATAGATGGGTTTGCACTTTGTGATAGGAGGGGGTAGCTTGACAACCTAAGATGCTATTATACCTCTGAGCTTACAGCAGTTAGTTTGTGTTATTTAAGCACCTCATGGAGATTTCCCTTTGGTGCCTCCCACTGGAAATACACCAGGTACAACCACCAAAAAAGGCCCTGGGATAGACTAAGGGCACATGGCTGGAACTATATCTCTATTTGCCTTGTAATATCTTAGGATCTAGTATATGAATAAGACTCCTATTGTGAATAGCGAAGTCTAGGTTGCAGTTTGCTTTCTGTGTGATCCTCAACAATGCAAGTGGTTTAGAAGACAGATGAATAGCTGTCTGGCTGGTTGACTGGATGAATGGATGGATGGACAACTAAATGGATCATTCACTTTCCTGTTAGAAATAATGTAATTTATAGCTGATGCTGCCATCACCCTGCCTTTTCTTATGTGAAGATGCTCCATAATACTGTAATATAAATGAAACCTATGTGATTGCTTAACTGCTATTTCTGTTTATGCCACAAGAGTACTTAAGTGGTACAGTAAAACATGTTTAATGCTTCCACTGGTAAAAAATATAAAAAAAATGCTGAATGCGGTTACTCATTTGAAAACCTGTCACGTGTGACTGGGTGTGTTTGTTTCAGATGGATTTGGTGCACACCATTGGGGAAAGTGCAGCACTTGGAGCGCATGGAGTTGTCCTGTGGGGAGACATTGAATTTTCAAGAAACACGGTAAATTTTTTTTTTTTTTGTTAATCTGTGGTAAATAGAAGTATGAGAACTCCTAATTTTAGAGGGGGTGATATTAGAACTCACACGGAGAGTAGGGAGACAGAATGGATTATAAAACTGAGAGCGGATCAAGGCTCTGGCCTGAATGAGAGAGCTTCGATTAGACCTAAGTTGAGGCTAAGAAGGAATGTCAAGTAAAATAGATAATAAGGGTAGATAGCTCCCATGTTTTTATATATTTTTTATATATATATATCTTTTATATATATATATTCTTTATATTCATATCATGGACACTGGTACTATAGAATATTTAAATATCTATTTAACCTTACACACAGAGATTCTTCATGTTAGTGAATGATGTAATATATGTTATGTTGGTGCATTCATTATGATAATGTTGATTAATCTGGAATACAATTGATTTTATCATACACAGTTGTATAAGCTTTCTATTATATATATAGTTGCATAAGTTTTTATTATACACAGTTTTATCTAGATTTTAAATTATTGCAGATTTTAAACATGCATATTACTGAAGATGAGATCACTGTCCTTTTAACTACTAATTGTTTGTGAACTGCTAATTAATTCTCAGAGTATTTAAAGATGGCCATTTTATATTTATTTGTCTGAGATCTGAAGAAGCATCCTTGTGAAAGCGCTTATCTCGTTTTTACATCTTTCCATTGAATAAAAGAGAAGATTGATTTATTTTCATCGTCCGTTGGATTTTTTGAGCTGAGACTTACAGAATCTGCTAACGCTGTTGGTTCTTGTATTCCTGCTTTACTATTTTATTATCTTTAAGAACCCAGCGTTTACTTGCAGCTAGACAAGTTTGTTTCGTAAATAGAAGTATGTCGACCATATCAATATGTTAAGACTGGCAGCACTACACCTAGTACTGATCAGGTCTGAGTCATATTTTGGCTGTGGTGATAAGATTAGACTGTGATCATTGTCTTCCAAAGAATAGCTTTTGTCCCTTACAAATTGGTTGCACAAGTCTACTTGATTTTAAGATTGAAGATGCTATATAGGGCTTACTATGTCATGACAGTTCTTCAATACATAAAACAGACTAGATAGTATACAAATGCACAACTCCATTTCCTTAATCACAAAAAGAATTCCTCCTAAAGTGCTCAAAAATGAAATTTAATACAGCTCAGATTTGGGAGTTATATATAGAAATAAATGAAAAACATCCACATTCTTGGGAGTGTGTAAGCACTATGTAATGAGACGTGGAAGCCTCCCAAGCTTAATTGTGAGTTTTGTTGTGAGGCTGGTGTGCCAAACTTTTTATCTGTTATTAATTGCTTCTTTGTCGAGGTGTAGCGACATTGCAGATTGTATATACAGAAATCAGAAGTGGGGTATGGGGAACCTGCAGCAAAATAAAGAAGTCAAAAGTCAGGTTTTGAACCTACAAGGCTCAAACTTACAAAGTGGATCCACAGTGCAGAGAGAGCTTCAAGCATCCCAATGTATTGCAACCAACAACGAGCCATCTGTCTCCAAGAACATATGAGGAAACTGTGAAATGATAATTTTACTGCTGTATTAATTCATAATATAAAAAAGGAAGGGAACAGACTTCAACCACGAATGGCAGGCTCCTTCACCCAAAGTCCACAAGCGCAAAGCAGTCAGCAAGCCAAAGTCCGACAATAAGCTGTACTGATGTTTAAAACAAAATTTATTCACAAACAAATACCGTGAAACGCTCATAGCATTTTTCGTTTGAACCAGTGCCCAAACTTCTTCAGACAACAACTGGCTTTCGCGCCAGTACTCATTTAAATGTTGCACATAAATGATGTCACATTAAACCTTAAAAGGGCAACCATCCATTAATTTAAATCTGTTTAAAAACAATGTAATTCAAGTTTATTTACAAATGACACCTCTATAAAATATGAATATAAAAACATCTTTTGAACGTGTGTCATGTAACTTCCTAAACCATCTAAACCACTTAATGTGCTCTACCTATTTCTCATTAGTAAGCACTATTACGAATACTAAATTATGTTATAAAATATCAAGTAAAACCTAATTTATTTTAAAATATATGTATATATATTAAACTATCAAAGGTTATTTGTTTTAAAAAGTTTTGATCATTATATTGTGTTTATGTAATAGTGTATACCATGTTTTTACTATAATGTCCATGTCATGACCTATCATAATGTCTGGGACAGGGGGACCAACCTAGTAGGTGGTGTTTAGTAACAGCAAGTTACGTTAATGAGACTTTTTTTGACACCACAGATGCTGGGTTGTTTGTAAGATCTTGTTATACCTTACTTTACTAAAAATTTGTACAAGTTGCCTACTTGGTACTACTGCCATCTAGTGACTAGTATCTAGTTTGACATATCTTCCAATGAGTATTTTGTTAACCTCAGGGTATATTGTAACCCTAAAGGTTATTAATACTGTTCTCATATTTAATATAGTGTTACGTTACCTAAGTAAACTTTTTAGTTTTAATATACATGCGATTGAACAAATTTCGTTCAACCCTGGGTCCCTACAAGATGTTAAACGGAGTTGCCATTCCAATTCTTTCTTTTCAAGAAGCAACCTCAACATGTTCTCATTTGCCAAGTACAAAGGATCTCCCTGTACTTGGTCTATAATCATAAATTTAAATGTATGTCCAATGTTGGCATTGCAGTGTCTTGCCAGGGCGTTTTCTTCTTTATTTTTCCTTATGGCATAAGTATGCTCGTAAATTCGATCCCTAAGACGCCTGTCCGTTTTCCCTATGTAAAATGCAAGACACTTGTCACATTGGGCCAAATACACAACTCTTTTGCTGTTACAAGTGTAATTACCTTTTGTAGAGTATGTTCCTTTGTTGATACTAAAAGTGCTGCCAGCCATTATGTAACTGCAATACCTACATGAACCACACTTCCTAGTACCATTCCTTCCTTTTGGGATGTGTGGTTTGCTTTCTAACAGTTGTTTCAAATTTTTTCCTCTCCTATATATAATAACGGGTCCATCCTTTAGAATGTTTTCTAGTTCCCTATCTAATGACAAACTAGACCAATATTTTTTGACTATATAGCAAATCTGACTTGCTTCTAAACAGTATGTAAAAATGAATGCGGTATTATATTTTTTGTTGTTATTGTTGTTATTTTCTCCTGCTGTTACAACCTCCATTCCTAATCCGGGCTGGTCTTCTATGTTAGTCTCTACTTGTTCTAAATAGTCACCTCCAATCACATCTTGCTGTTGGCATCCGCAAGTTAGAATTGCTTTGTAAACACCTCTCTCCCTTTTTCCAATGACTTCCTTAAAAATCCCCTCCAAAAAGCTTGTAGGGTAACCTCTATGTGAAAACATTAAATATAAGTTATCACATTCCCTTTCAAAGTCATGGTCTAAGGTAATCATCCGAGCCGCCCTTACAAGTTGCCCCTTCACCACAGATTTCTTTTGGTGAAGGGGGTGTTGGCTGGAAAAATGGAGGTATGTGTTTGAATACGTTTCCTTTCTGTGTATTTTTGATACATAGCCATGTGAGGTTTTAGTTAACTCAGTATCCAAGAAGTTTACCTTAGTTTTATTGAAATTCATCGTGAACTTAAGGAAAGTTGTAGTGGCTGTGAGTTGGTCAACCAATTCTGTTGCTTCTCTTTCCTCTCCTTTTATTAAGATGAAAATATCATCTAAAAACCTCTTATACATGTAAATTTTTGAACTCCAAGGTTGGTTAAGTACATACATGCTTTCCCATTGGCTAATACTAGGTTTGCAAAACTACCACCCACTGGAGACCCCATTGCTACTTTTGTACAAACAACTTACGCTGTCCACTTTCTCAGTCAGTGTATCCAAACGTTTGTTGATTAGTTCCAACAGTTGCGTTAGATTACCCTGTGAAGGGCAATCTCCGTTTGCTGATGTATCCATTCCTCGTGGTAGATGTTCTGCCCTCCCGATAAACTAAGAACTTGTGACCAAAAACAGACTCCATACTACAAAAAAGGAAGGGAACAGACTTCAACCACAAATGGCAGGCTCCTTCACCCAAAGTCCACAAGCGCAAAGCAGTCAGCAAGCCAAAGTCCGACAATAAGCTGTACTGATGTTTAAAACAAAATTTATTCACAAACAAATACCGTGAAACGCTCAGGGATGCAGGAGAATACCACCAACAGCCCCAACGACAACAACAACAAAAAAACTACAGAGGGGGGAGGGGGGCAACTTGGAGACCACAACCAGAGAATGGACAGAGGAGACAGTACAATACAAGGAGTACGAACAAACAGTGGGATTGACATTATGTGAAATATTAACAAATGAAACTGGGGACTTTTCAATATACAACTACACTGGATGTCATATTGATGAAAGTTTAGTCGAACGTTTTGCTAAGGGTTTGACCTTTGTACCAACAAAGGGTTGCAATATAGTAGAACTTCTCATTGACTTTAAGTTATTTATGCGGAAATTGAACTTGAACATGATGTTTGGTGTTACTAACAGTAACACCATGAATGATTTACATGTGGCTAGCAGTTTTAATCCCCCTCAGAATGTCCTACTATGTATGTATGAACATTTATGTGAAATCGAATTCAGGAACATAGTAAAGAGACACAAAAAGAACCAAAATACTAACACCACGAGAGAAGAGGATAGTTTACTGCTTTCCCTTAGAAGTTTACCAATAAGACTGATGAAACCTGACAAAGGTGGAGGCCTTGCTGTAGTATACAATGTAGATTATTCCAGTTCAATGCAAATGTTATTAGAGAAGGACACTTACGAAAGTTCAAGTAAAAATGAACTAAACCAAGCTTACCAAAATGTAAGATCAATAATAAATGACTTATACTTAGAAGGATTAGCCAGTGTAGAACAAAACCATTATTTAAACACTTCAGCTCCAAGAATTCCGAAAATTTTCGGCATCCCTAAACTCCACAAAAACTTGAGTAACCCACCTTTCCGTACCCTGGTAGATGCAAGGCAATCCTTAACATACCCTTGTGCCAAATTTGTAGATGCACTGTTGAAGAAATATGTGGGAACCCAAGAACAAATACTAAAAGATTCTTGGTCCTTTTTAGGGTACTTGCAGAATACACCATTTGATCCATCACTTAACTTTTTGACCATAGACATTTGTGATTTGTATACTTGTATACCACAAGACCTGGGAACCAAATGGGTAGTGGAGTTTATTCAATCAAAAGGAGCTACACAAAATGAATGGAGGACAGTAGAAAAACTATTGGACTGTATATTGAAAAACAATTTTGTTTCATTTGAAGACAAGTTGTTTGTACAAAAGTCCGGTGTAGCAATGGGGTCTCCAGTGGGTGGTAGTTTTGCAAACCTAGTATTAGCACAATGGGAAAGCATGTATGTACTTAACCAACCTTGGAGTTCAACAATTTACATGTATAAGAGGTTTTTAGATGACATTTTTATCTTAATAAAAGGAGAGGAAAAAGAAGCAACAGAATTGGTTGACCAACTCACAGCCACTACTACTTTCCTTAAGTTTACGATGAATTTCAATAAAACTAAGGTAAACTTCTTGGATATTGAGTTAACTAAAACCTCACATGGCTATGTATCAAAAATACACAGAAAGGAAACGTATTCAAACACATACCTCCATTTTTCCAGCCAACACCCCCTTCACCAAAAGAAATCTGTGGTGAAGGGGCAACTAAGGCGGCTCGGATGATTATCTTAGACCATGACTTTGAAAGGGAATGTGATAACTTATATTTAATGTTTTCACATAGAGGTTACCCTACAAGCTTTTGGAGGGATTTTTAAGGAAGTCATTGGAAAAAGGGAGAGAGGTGTTTACAAAGCAATTCTGACTTGCGGATGCCAACAGCAAGATGTGATTGGAGGTGATTATTCAGAACAAGTAGAGACTAACAGAAGACCAGCCTGGATTAGGAATGGAGGTTGCAACAGTAGGAGAAAATAACAACAATAACAACAAAAAATATAATACTGCATTCATTTTTACATACTGTTTAGAAGCAAGTCAGATTTGCTATACAGTGAAAAAATATTGGTCTAGTTTGTCATTAGATAGGGAACTAGAAAACATTCTAAAGGACGGGCCCGTTATTATATATAGGAGGGGAAAAATTTTGAAACAACTGTTAGAAAGCAAACCACAAACCCCAAAAGGAAGGAACGGTACTAAGAAGTGTGGTTCATGTAGGTATTGCAGTTACATAAAGGCTGGCAGCACTTTTAGTATTAACAAAGGAACATACTCTATAAAAGGTAACTACACTTGTAACAGCAAAAGAGTTGTGTACTTGGCCCAATGTGACAAGTGTCTTGCATTTTACGTAGGGAAAACGGACAGGCGTCTTAGGGATCGAATTTATGAGCATACTTATGCCATAAGGAAAAACAAAGAAGAAAACGCCCTGGCAAGACACTGCAATGCCAGCATTGGACATACATTTAAATTTATGATTATAGACCAAGTACAGGGAGACCCTTTGTACTTGGCAAATGAGAACATGTTGAGGTTGCTTCTTGAAAAGAAAGAATTGGAATGGCAACTCCGTTTAACATCTTGTAGGGACCCAGGGTTGAACGAAATTTGTTCAATCGCATGTATATTAAAACTAAAAAGTTTACTTAGGTAGCGTAACACTATATTAAATATGAGAACAGTATTAATAACCTTTAGGGTTACAATATACCCTGAGGTTAACAAAATACTCATTGGAAGATATGTCAAACTAGATACTAGTCACTAGATGGCAGTAGTACCAAGTAGGCAACTTGTACAAATTTTTAGTAAAGTAAGGTATAACAAGATCTTACAAACAACCCAGCATCTGTGGTGTCAAAAAAAGTCTCATTAACGTAACTTGCTGTTACTAAACACCACCTACTAGGTTGGTCCCCCTGTCCCAGACATTATGATAGGTCATGACATGGACATTATAGTAAAAACATGGTATACACTATTACATAAACACAATATAATGATCAAAACTTTTAAAACAAATAACCTTTGATAGTTTAATATATATACATATATTTTAAAATAAATTAGGTTTTACTTGATATTTTATAACATAATTTAGTATTCGTAATAGTGCTTACTAATGAGAAATAGGTAGAGCACATTAAGTGGTTTAGATGGTTTAGGAAGTTACATGACACACGTTCAAAAGATGTTTTTATATTCATATTTTATAGAGGTGTCATTTGTAAATAAACTTGAATTACATTGTTTTTAAACAGATTTAAATTAATGGATGGTTGCCCTTTTAAGGTTTAATGTGACATCATTTATGTGCAACATTTAAATGAGTACTGGCGCGAAAGCCAGTTGTTGTCTGAAGAAGTTTGGGCACTGGTTCAAACGAAAAACGCTTTGAGCGTTTCACGGTATTTGTTTGTGAATAAATTTTGTTTTAAACATCAGTACAGCTTATTGTCGGACTTTGGCTTGCTGACTGCTTTGCGCTTGTGGACTTTGGGTGAAGGAGCCTGCCATTCGTGGTTGAAGTCTGTTCCCTTCCTTTTTTGTAGTACGGAGTCTGTTTTTGGTCACAAGTTCTTAGTTTATCGGGAGGGCAGAACATCTACCACGAGGAATGGATACATCAGCAAACGGAGATTGCCCTTCACAAGGTAATCTAACGCAACTGTTGGAACTAATCAACAAACGTTTGGATACACTGACTGAGAAAGTGGACAGCGTAAGCGGATTGAGTCAGCACCAAGCTGACTTACCATGTTTAAAGAAAGGGAAAAATACCTTGGGACAGGGAGATGGAACAACTAAAGAGAACCGGACATTGTTTCACAACGAACAACTAGGGGAAAGCAGCAAGGGAAACAGGAGAACATACGATGACTTTTTTCAACACAGGAAACTGGCTATGTAATGAACTCACCTTTGATGGTGAACACAACGATGATACAGATGAGAATGACACAGTAAGTACATCCAGTTTGACAGACAAACTAAAAATGTTTGATGTGAATCTATTTAAAATAAAAAAGGCACAATTAGAATTAAACTACCTTAATAAATGCATTAAAGAAAATATAGTGCCAAAAGGCCTTAGATTATTTTCTTACCCGAATGGACTGGAATTCGGGTCAGACTTTTTTAATGAGTTAACAGGGCTATACAACAAACATGGACTAGAAATCTTGAAATGCATGACCAAACATTATCAAATAAACTTGGATGTACTGACAAAAGAAACTGTTGCCTTAGAAAAGGACATCAAAAGTGACCTTAACTTTCATAGATATGAATATGAGTTTGACAGAACACTTTCAAGCATTGCCCAACAAATGGCAAAATTGAAAACTGTTAAAATTAAAAAACTCAACAGAGACTTGAAAGCTTATAGGGAGGGGGTTGCCTTTCCAAAACCACCAAGTACACAAAACAAAAATAAAAACGGGAAACTAAAGAACCACCCTCAATTTAACAGACCCTATGACTCAGGAAGACGCAACTTAAGGGACAATGACCAAAACCAGGTTGAGTACGTGCAAAATCTGGATTTGGACTTTGAGGTTGGTGGAAGTAACTGTGTAACAGAGGACGAACATGTCCAAGAAGGAATTTCCAATAGAGGGGATAACACAGACTGGGATGCAGGAGAATACCACCAACAGCCCCAACGACAACAACAACAAAAAAACTACAGAGGGGGGAGGGGGGCAACTTGGAGACCACAACCAGAGAACGGACAGAGGAGACAGTACAATACAAGGAGTACGAACAAACAGTGGGATTGACATTATGTGAAATCCTAACAAATGAAACTGGGGACTTTTCAATATACAACTACACTGGATGTCATATTGAAGAAAGTTTAGTCAAACTTTTTGCTAAGGGTTTGACCTTTGTACCAACAAAGGGTTGCAATATAGTAGAACTTCTCATTGACTTTAAGTTATTTATGTGGAAATTGAACTTGAACATGATGTTTGGTGTTACTAACAGTAACACCATGAATGATTTACATGTGGCTAGCAGTTTTAATCCCCCTCAGAATGTCCTACTATGTATGTATGAACATTTATGTGAAAACGAATTCAGGAACATAGTAAAGAGACACAAAAAGAACCAAAATACTAACACCACGAGAGAAGAGGATAGTTTACTGCTTTCCCTTAGAAGTTTACCAATAAGACTGATGAAACCTGACAAAGGTGGAGGCCTTGCTGTAGTATACAATGTAGATTATTCCAGTTCAATGCAAATGTTATTAGAGAAGGACACTTACGAAAGTTCAAGTAGAAACGAACTAAACCAAGCTTACCAAAATGTAAGATCAATAATAAATGACTTATACTTAGAAGGATTAACCAGTGTAGAACAAAACCATTATTTAAACATTTCAGCTCCAAGAATTCCGAAAATTTTCTGCATCCCTAAACTCCACAAAAACTTGAGTAACCCACCTTTCCGTACCCTGGTAGATGCAAGGCAATCCTTAACATACCCTTGTGCCAAATTTGTAGATGCACTGTTGAAGAAATATGTGGGAACCCAAGAACAAATACTAAAAGATTCTTGGTCCTTTTTAGAGTACTTGCAGAATACACCATTTGATCCATCACTTAACTTTTTGACCATAGACATTTGTGATTTGTATACTTGTATACCACAAGACCTGGGAACCAAATGGGTAGTGGAGTTTATTCAATCAAAAGGAGCTACACAAAATGAATGGAGGACAGTAGAAAAACTATTGGATTGTATATTGAAAAGCAATTTTGTTTCATTTGAAGACAAGTTGTTTGTACAAAAGTCCGGTGTAGCAATGGGGTCTCCAGTGGGTGGTAGTTTTGCAAACCTAGTATTAGCACAATGGGAAAGCATGTATGTACTTAACCAACCTTGGAGTTCAAAAATTTACATGTATAAGAGGTTTTTAGATGATATTTTCATCTTAATAAAAGGAGAGGAAAGAGAAGCAACAGAATTGGTTGACCAACTCACAGCCACTACAACTTTCCTTAAGTTCACGATGAATTTCAATAAAACTAAGGTAAACTTCTTGGATATTGAGTTAACTAAAACCTCACATGGCTATGTATCAAAAATACACAGAATGGAAACGTATTCAAACACATACCTCCATTTTTCCAGCCAACACCCCCTTCACCAAAAGAAATCTGTGGTGAAGGGGCAACTTGTAAGGGCGGCTCGGATGATTACCTTAGACCATGACTTTGAAAGGGAATGTGATAACTTATATTTAATGTTTTCACATAGAGGTTACCCTACAAGCTTTTTGGAAGGGATTTTTAAGGAAGTCATTGGAAAAAGGGAGAGAGGTGTTTACAAAGCAATTCTAACTTGCGGATGCCAACAGCAAGATGTGATTGGAGGTGACTATTTAGAACAAGTAGAGACTAACATAGAAGACCAGCCCGGATTAGGAATGGAGGTTGTAACAGCAGGAGAAAATAACAACAATAACAACAAAAAATATAATATCGCATTCATTTTTACATACTGTTTAGAAGCAAGTCAGATTTGCTATATAGTCAAAAAATATTGGTCTAGTTTGTCATTAGATAGGGAACTAGAAAACATTCTAAAGGATGGACCCGTTATTATATATAGGAGAGGAAAAAATTTGAAACAACTGTTAGAAAGCAAACCACACATCCCAAAAGGAAGGAATGGTACTAGGAAGTGTGGTTCATGTAGGTATTGCAGTTACATAATGGCTGGCAGCACTTTTAGTATCAACAAAGGAACATACTCTACAAAAGGTAATTACACTTGTAACAGCAAAAGAGTTGTGTATTTGGCCCAATGTGACAAGTGTCTTGCATTTTACGTAGGGAAATCGGACAGGCTTCTTAGGGATCGAATTTACGAGCATACTTATGCCATAAGGAAAAATAAAGAAGAAAACGCCCTGGCAAGACACTGCAATGCCAACATTGGACATACATTTAAATTTATGATTATAGACCAAGTACAGGGAGATCCTTTGTACTTGGCAAATGAGAACATGTTGAGGTTGCTTCTTGAAAAGAAAGAATTGGAATGGCAACTCCGTTTAACATCTTGTAGGGACCCAGGGTTGAACGAAATTTGTTCAATCGCATGTATATTAAAACTAAAAAGTTTACTTAGGTAACGTAACACTATATTAAATATGAGAACAGTATTAATAACCTTTATGGTTACAATATACCCTGAGGTTAACAAAATACTCATTGGAAGATATGTCAAACTAGATACTAGTCACTAGATGGCAGTAGTACCAAGTAGGCAACTTGTACAAATTTTTAGTAAAGTAAGGTATAACAAGATCTTACAAACAACCCAGCATCTGTGGTGTCAAAAAAAGTCTCATTAACGTAACTTGCTGTTACTAAACACCACCTACTAGGTTGGTCCCCCTGTCCCAGACATTATGATAGGTCATGACATGGACATTATAGTAAAAACATGGTATACACTATTACATAAACACAATATAATGATCAAAACTTTTTAAAACAAATAACCTTTGATAGTTTAATATATATACATATATTTTAAAATAAATTAGGTTTTACTTGATATTTTATAACATAATTTAGTATTCGTAATAGTGCTTACTAATGAGAAATAGGTAGAGCACATTAAGTGGTTTAGATGGCTTAGGAAGTTATACGACACACGTTTAAAAGATGTTTTTATATTTATATTTTATAGAGGTGGCGTTTGTAAATAAACTTGAATCAGATTGTTTTTAAACAGACTTAAATTAATGGATGGTTGCCCTTTTAAGGTTTAATGTGACATCATTTATGTGCAACATTTAAATGAGTACTGGCGCGAAAGCCAGTTGTTGTCTGAAGAAGTTTGGGCACTGGTTCAAACGAAAAACGCTTTGAGCGTTTCACGGTATTTGTTTGTGAATAAATTTTGTTTTAAACATCAGTACAGCTTATTGTCGGACTTTGGCTTGCTGACTGCTTTGCGCTTGTGGACTTTGGGTGAAGGAGCCTGCCATTCGTGGTTGAAGTCTGTTCCCTTCCTTTTTTGTAGTACGGAGTCTGTTTTTGGTCACAAGTTCTTAATTCATAATATGTCAGAATTTTCTTTTGTAAAGTCTCACATTCACACCAGGGTATACACTTTAGGATCCCTTATTCCAATGCTTTGCTCAACAAACTGTCAACCAGCTGCATTTGGACCAGAATGGGGATCTGTTGTTAAACAATTCTTCAGGACCTCAGGAAAGTTATATTGATGCTGACACTGTAGTTGTCTATCTCATTTTTGCTTTATAGTCATATGGCAGAGTATCCCTGGCTTCTGCTTGTGTTTATGAATGAACAGAGCTGTTGTAAAGTTTAACTTTATGAATTTCACCATCTTATTATTCATTTAGAGGATTAGCTTCCAATGTCACTGCAATTGTTAGTATCCATTATTTTCAGTCTCAATGATATTTTGCTGTAGGTTTATAGGATTCCATTGTTTTAAAGGGAAAAATACATTTATGCCATATAGAAAGTACAGTTTGCACTGCACACAGTTTCATTTTAATCCAGCAAATGGAATAATGTGACATTAAAACTGCTGGCATGCATCAGCTGGAGAAAACAATCTAGCTTCAACATTTATATCTTAACTGATGCAGTGTACCTCCTGCAGTCAGTGTGTAATCGATTCTTAAGTATTCTGTACATTTCATTTTTCTCATACCTAGGGCATACTATTTAGGTGACACATTAATCTCTAGCTGTTGGGTGAGGGGTATAAAGTATTATAAAACAAAATATCACTGACACTTTCTTCTACCATTGGCATAACTATATATTGCGTATTTCTGCTGTAATAATTTGGAGGTCCAATAATTTCATTATGGTTTCTGCTTTTTCACTTTCTTCACTTAAATGTGTTGTCACACTATCTAAACTTCAGGACTCATTGCAAAGTGATGCAAGGCTGGAACAAAAAAAGACCAAAAATACAGAAGAATTAATATCGAACATTGTGCTCTTCTTCCCTTATGATTGTTTTTTTTTTGTACATGTGACAACCCCCCCCCCCCCCTGAACTTATATATACCAACTCCAAGATTGCCATTCCTGGAGGAAAAAGAAAACTTGATACATGTCTCTCTTGGGACTTAAAACTAGTCCACATTTTTGCTATACTTCATTCAGTTTATTGTCAGGATAATGTAGTTTCCATTGGCGTCACTCATTAAAATATCAACAAATGAAGTGCTTACCTACTTGCATGCACAACATAACAATTGCAACAACCCACTTGCTGTCATTATTCTGTTCTTGAGTGTGTATGGAACCAATGTCACGGGATCTATTCCTTGCCTACGAGGACTGATATCCATGCTAGTTTAGAAAAGTTACAATATTTTCACTTAGTATATTTGCTGTGCCAGATGAAATGACTGAGGGCTGTCAATTACTTAGATTTCTTTATTTTGTATACTTTATTTACTAAGATAATCATAAAAGGAACAAGTAAAACTGTCCACTGATATTTTATGCTTCTCAAAATGAGTATGTACTTAAAAGCAATATTTACTAATTAAAAATTATATTTCCTGATTTTACCAACAGACTAACTGTATGCTGATCCGTGACTACATAAGAAGCGTTTTGGGACCATATGTTATCAACGTCACCAAGGCTGCAGAACTTTGTAGCCAGTTTACATGCAACAAAAATGGACGATGTTTAAGAAAGAATCCAGAAACAAATAGTTACCTTCATCTAGATGGACAAATTTTTCAAATTCAAGAACATACCGATCGTCACAGTATTTCATTTAATCCAATAAGAACACTCAGGGAACAAATACAGAAAATGGGAACAGAATTTCAGTGCCAGTGTTATGAAGGCTGGATGGGAGAAAGGTGCAACATGCCAGAAAGCACAGGAACTAGGCCGCAGTTGGTCATATGTATATATATAGCAGCATTTTATGCAATGTTAACTTGGGACAGCTTGCTATGTGGCATTTTTTTATTTTTGTGGACATTGAATTTCCATTCATTATCATGAAACAATGACTTTTATTAGGTTTGTTCAAAGTTGAATTATTTATAGAATCCGTATTAAAGTACGGCAATAATAAAATAACCACATTTTTCTATTACATGGTATTATAGTTTCTGTATCATAACAAAAATGTAATAGAATATTTTTTAACAAGTGTATATGTGTAGTATAATGTGCATTTTTTGCAAACAAGTACCAGCACTAAATGTTATTTATAAGACCTCATGGATACAGTACTAATGTTATAACATTTCTTATTTGCGTGATGGAAGTACCTGCACTTTTATATAATTTCATGTGTTCACATACCAGTTCTCTTCCACTGGGCCATTCAAACCTAAAGCCTTGTAATGAGGCATTACTGCTGCAGAAACATAGTGCAACAAAACCACAGATAGTGATGTTGTTCCTGCTGGATGCATAATGCTTTTATTGATAACATTTTAGAATCATTAAAGTACCATCCCACATATTTCCACTCAAATTGTCTTTACATGGATGGAGTAGCACTATTTTATTTTACCAGCTGGTTCTAGCAGGATTTCAGCAGAGCATTATTGTGCATAATGGGACAGAAAATTAAAATGCTGATTCACACTTTTGTAACCATATATATAGCCACATATGATTACTCAGGAATGAATAGCGAATGCAAAAGAACCAAAAATAATAGATCCCAATAAATAATATGGTGTGTGTGTGTGTGTGTGTATGTGTGTATATATATATATATATATATATATATATATATACATATATATATATATATATATATATATATATATATATATATATATATATATATATATATATATACATATATATATATATATATATATATATATATATATATATATATATAATTTTTTTTTCAACTGAAGTTGTCTTCAGATAACTGAAACCTGAAGCAAATTTCTGGTACAGGTATATGTATCCAGGGGCAATTCAATTTTTTTTATGCCATGTAAGAAAGAAAACATCTCAGTTGGCAGCCAAACAGGATGAGAAAGTGACACTGATCTGCATCCCAACAAGAAAACACTTACTGGCAGGTTGAATAACCAGTACTCTCTGCTGTGGTAGCCATTAAGTGACAAAACGTTATACCAAATGGATGACAGTAGGGTGTGACCTAACGCAAAGCACTTCACATTATCAAAGGCATGCAGAGTGGTCATCTTAGGGTGAAAGACTACACTCAACTTCCTAAAAAAGATATTATACCCTTATCTCACTCCACAATAAATGGTAGAAGAAGTGACCCCAACAAGAAAGCACTTACTGCAAAGTATAAGAGGCTGTGCCTTCAGCTGAGGTACTCATCATGCAACAGATCTCAGCCCAATGTCCAGAATTAGGGACTCTTTGCTGACCTTTAACATTACTGATACCCCAACTAAAAGCACTTACAAATGTAAATCCCAGAAAGTGCCATTGGTGAAGTACAAATAGGGGGTGATTTGGACATGCTAAAATGGTCTGCAGTCTCGGGCAGTTCTATACAGGACTGTTACTTAACCTGCACCTTTTCACATGCTACTGTTAACCATAACAGAAGCTACCAGTATCTCTAGGCTACAACTCTACTTTTTGCAGTGATCCTGCTTTAGTTTGTTCAAAACATGCTCACTCATTTCACTTTTTCTTACCACAAGAAAGTGCAACTGTTGCAGTACAAATAGCATGGTGTCACAATGCACAAGATGTTGAATAGCTCAGGACATTTACATGCAGAAATGTTTGTTTAGATGAGTACATAACAAAGGGCAGTCACTAGTACATTTATCTAAAAGGTTCTTGCTACAACTAGGTTACTCTCAGTAATGTGTGCTTGACAGATGAATGTCTGAAGTTGAGAATATACTATTTTAAAAAATGATGTCAACATGCTTCTCCTGAGCAAAGTGCACGTTTATTGAAAGTGCTAGTTTAAAGTTATTTTAAATTGTAGTCTGACTGTACAGCCCCAAATCATCTTGTGGTTGCATTTTCATCAGAGGTTTTAATGAAAAATCAGTACCCTAACAAAAACGCTGGAGAATAGAAAAGCCAGTACCTTGTGATGAAGTACTGGTCAAGCGACAGAATGCTCCTGGCATCATCTTTTTTGAATTTATCTAATAAAAATATGAAAAAAGGATAAAAAATGGAACTGACTGTACCCCAAATCAAAAGCACTTACTACTGAGTGGAACAGTGAGTGCCTTCTGTTGTAATGTTCATCAAGTGACATAAAGCTGCTATCATAATATGCCTGTATTATTCTATCCACAATGAAGTATTCCTCCAGCATGGTCTGCCCTAACATTAAGCAGTTACAATAAATATGACCTGCAGAGTGCTCATGTCAGGATGAAACCTTGCATTCCAATGAACAAAGCTGTACTGTGGTCTAATATCCGCAATCACAAGCTTCTAAAGAAGAAATGACATGAAATGTGTAGCCCAGCAAGGAAGCACTTACTGAAAATTGGAACAACCAGTGCCTCCTGCTGTGGTACTCATCATCTGTCAGGACGTTTACTTAGTTCCATGTCTGCACTTATTCTTCAGAGATGTAGAAGTGAGCTGTTCTTTCTGCCCTAACATAGAGAACTTACAGTTTTCAAGGTCATGCAAGTTGCTTATATTAAGGTGAAACCAAGCTTCAAACTCTGTAGAATGTCTACATCTTCTATTTTTTGGACTATAAAATATGTTAACGTTTTCACTGACTCACACTGGTAGATCTTCAAAAAGAACTTACTGCAATCTTTAAAGGCATTTGCCTTTAGTTGTAGGGCACATCTTGTGACATAATATAACATTATGGGTGCATTCATTCTACTGTAATTCTCTTGAAATGTCATGGTCATCATACAATTCACTACTCTGCCTTAAGCTATTAGTGATGTCCACATAGCCCTACTGAATGAACCATTCAATACACCACCCATAAGGCAGAAAGTGACTATACTGTAATGTGAAGACAACAGTGGACAGACTGAAATGAGCTTGTTGACCTTCTGTACTTTAATATACCCTAACACTGTGCCAGCCACCAACTGAAAAAAATGAATGTATTTGCTAGGTGTTTCCTTGATAGATGTTGGATCCCTCAGGAAGGTAAATACTTGCAGTTCCATTGGCAGAAACTGGGTCCTCTCATCTTTAGTTTCTCTGTTTGTCTTGATTCTCTCCCTCATGAAGAAGCTTGAATTCTATACATTTGTATTTTGCTGGTAAGCAGTGCCCCTTCTTTTATAGAAGCATGTATCCCTTAAGTGCCCCTGGAATGTATAGGTCTCAAAAACATTTATGAAGCCCCTCCCCTTTTTCTCAGCCATTTGCACGTTCTGTTACAGAAGAGACTTAGGAGTTCTAATATCCACAGAGAGCAGTTAGCATAGCTTTCATGTTACAGAGACTCATCATCCTCTAAAGTGGGTAACCTTTCAGCTCAGTGCATGTCAAACAAATATTTTGAAATTGAAGGTTTCATATCACATACCCTATTTGGGAGAGAAATGTGAATCTTTCTTTAGCTGTTTAAGAGCACCCCAGGTCAACTTCATTTTAGAATAAAAGTCAGTGAAATAACAGCTATTTAGCATTTGATATGCCTATCATACCTCTCAACCATAGGGAATTCCTTGGTAACCACCGGTTTTGACGGCAAAATATTGGGTGCCATGAATTCCCGAGTGGCCCCTTTAATTTCCAAATTTCCTGAGCTCAATCACACATGATGACAACAGCTTCACCAGACCAGGGAGACAGCCATTCTTATTTACTATTCAGGGTCCATATGTAGGCATCTACCTTTAATACCAGTGCATTGAGTGTGGAGAAACAGCAGTCTCTCATTGTAAGTATTATGCATTGAGCGTGGATCATTGTAAGCATTAAGCTCCAAGTTCTTTATTACCAGTGCAATGAGTGTGGAGAAACAGCAGTCTCTCATTGTAAGCATTATGCATTGAGTGTGGATCATTGTAAGCATTAAGCTCTAAACTCTTTTCATTGAAGTTTGTTATGACTCTAAGCTCTTTTCACTGAAGTTCGTTATGACAGTCTCATTGTAATCATATCATTAAGCTCTAGCTCTGTTTGCATTGAAGTTATTAGTAATCTTTAAGGAAGTGTGTGTTCTAGCTTTGTTTGCATTAAAGTTATTAATAATCATTAAGGAAGTGTGTGTTCTAGCCCTGTTTGCATTGAAGTTATTAGTAATCATTAAGGAAGTGTGTGTGTAAGTTACAGCAGTGTAATTGTAAGCAAGAAACAGCAGTCTCAGCTCTTTTCTTTGAAGTTTGTTACAGCAGTCTCATTGCAATCATTAAGAACGGCAATCTGCTTGTGTGTGTGTGTGTGTGTGTGTGTGTGTGTGTGTGTGTGTGTGTGTGTGTGTGTGTGTGTGTGTGTGTGAAATGCACCAGTTACATATACCTGGTGGTTGGAGATACTCAGACTCAAACCCTATACCTTAGGTACAAGGAGCAAGAGCTTAAATTCTCTACCCATACCACCACCACTTGTGATTCAAGGAGTTAAGTTCATAGTTCTCAACTGTCCAAATGTCTGGAATATTTGGCTCATACTTTTGGTGTGGTTTTTTGTGGTTTTCTGGGAAATCAGTGAAAACTGAATTTACTAAGTAATGATAGCCATTTAAGTTTCAGTCTTCCTATCTTTCTGGAAACACATGGTAACACAAAACATTTTATTCTAGCAACTTTTCTAAGATTATACAAGCACTGTTTAAAATGTGTCCCTGGTTTTGGGCCTGTATGCCCCCTCCCAATAAATTTTGACTTTTTCCAGATTTCTTGTGCTGCATAGTTCTTTAGAGGGAGAGAAGTTTAGTGCTGATTATGCCAAGTCTGTTTGTGTTAGTGGCACAACAGGTAGAATATGTGCTTTTGATGCAAAAGGATGTGGGTTCTACTCCCACAGTATATAGATGTATTGATGATACTGTACTGTGTTGTACTTTTAAAGGGGGTGGATGCTGCAGTCCTGAGAATTTCCTCTTTGGTGGCAATACCTAGTAACTATGAACCTGTTATTAGTTTTCAATCCATTCTCTATTGCAATATTACTAGACCATCATTTTTAATGTAACACAGACAATTTATTCCTCAAGGGCAACAGGCACTTTGTAGATGAAATGATGAAATATAAAGTTGTTTGCTAGCGGCAACCTCTTTATTAATTATAAATCTCTTTAATGTGGAATTATTTAGATGACTTTTACTTCTGCAGAGATTGTGCATATTTACTGATTCTGGTGGATTGTAGACGTTTGAGTAGACTTTTATGATGGAAATGTTCTGAATTGGGCAGTTTTGTCATTATTGCTTCATGCATTTTGTTTCATTGCTTACTAGAAAAATGTTCAAAACAATAAATTTAAAATGGATGCTAACAAGTGTGCTGTATTATACAAGGAATGTAATTTAATAGAATCAGGAAGGTGTATCAAAGACATATGTTTCATGTGCAAAGGGCCTATGATTTGAAAACATCCCAAAGGTAATCTTTATCTGCCACTGGCCAGATGCATTTTCTTTGAATGTGGGTTTCAATGTTGTTTCAATGAATGTGAGTTTCAAGGGCAAAGAAATTTTAATGCTAATTCTATTTTCATTGTGAGACTGTATTGTTTTGTTTAGCAGATGTCTATTAGTGTTTGTGCTATAAAATGTAAAATAAAAGTTTTAAATGAAATCCAAATAATCATAGTAGAAGTAAAGCAGTATGCACATTACAGTGTTTGTGGTAAATGGGGTGAAATATTCAAGTAATGGGACACTGCAATGGCTGCAGGGGGAGGCTGTGTATGGGGGACCCCATTTTGACTATGACTTTATGAGGGGGGAAGGGCGGCAAACTCAAAGGCAGCCCTGGGAGGCACAAACTCAAGCAGCACCACTGATCAGTAGGTCATGGAGAATGACTTTTAGAGGTCCTAGCAAACTATAATATTCTTTTGCTAAGGTTAGAATATTGCCTACCATTAAATGCCCTACCTTTACCACAAAACCCACATACTGCAAGTCACCAAAAACAAAATCCTAAGGTTCATCATATTCTCCCTGCCCAGTGAATGTCATTACTACACATTTCAAAAAAGAAAAAAATGGTTACCATTTACTACAGGGTCAGGGGCCTTATTTTCATTGTCTGTTCTTCAGTTTGCATTTGAATGTTGGAATCCCACAATTCCATTGGAGTGGGCAGGGTTGCATAAGTATGCATGCAATTTTTATTTTAATCAGTGTACGGATTTGTACCAATTTTTCATGGGCCTGTGTCCAGATTTTTGATGTTTCCAAGTTGAGAGGTGTGATGCTTATATCTGGAAGCTGCATCTCCATACCCCAAGAGATAATTGCATTTGAATGGGACAACAATAAAATTAAAAGATCACAAATGATTTGAACTGAGTAAAACAGCAATATATAGATTACCTTTTCAGAATTCTAAGCACAATTGAGTAAGATGACAGTATGCCTCCTCTCATATTGAAAAGCATGCAGTGTCTGGTGACTTCTACAATGATTTTCTCAGTAAAAGAAGGGGAACATTCTTGTTTGACTTCACATTAATTTAAAACTGAACATAAAGGGCATTTTAAGCAAAGAAATCATACAGGAAATTTACATCCAAATTACAGAGTTGTGATTACCAAATTATCGCCTTCTTCTGGTGGTTCTCTTCAGTGTACAAAGTTCCATAACTAGTGTGGTTTATTTGGTACCTGAAGATGGGCTTGCCAAGAAAATGAAAATCATCGATTCTTATTTCTGAATGGCAGTTCTTCCAATTGTCACTACTAGTTCCAAGGAGCACTTTGAAATAGATCACTGGTCAATGCAGTTAAGATTCTGTCTTTCCTTGAGTCTGCATCCACCCCATTTATATCCAACAAAAAGCACTTACAAATTTACATTACAGAAAGTGCAATTGCTGGAGAATGAATAGGATGGGGTTTGAATGAATGATGATACATTGATTGGGCATCACCAATAGCCCAGTGCTGAAGATCTGCCCTGCCTCAAATAAAGCTGTGAGTTTGATTTTCCTGTACATCATCCAACATTCAAAATTCAAACTTGCTTAAATTGCTGACATTATACTGACTCTTTACATACTAGGTTGAAACACTCTTGCACAGATCATGTTTCACCTTACTGCTAATCATCAAAAATGGTAAAAGGAGGTGGAACTGCACTGACCTATACCTGAACAAAAAGCACTTACTGGAGAGTAGCACAGACAGTGCCCTCTGTTGTAGTGCCCATCAAGTGACAACAAGCTCATTTCAGTATAGATACACATTATTGAAGAAGCTGTCTGCATTGTCTGTCCTAACATAAAGCACTAAATTAACCCACAGAGTGCTCATGTATGGATGAAACCTTGCATTCAGACACTGCAAATGTATTTCAGAACATCTTAGTGACATTCGTACTAAACATATTTCAAATGCTCTGTACAAACATACACTTAAACACAACAATGCCAAGTTCCACTTTAGGGTTATTGATAAAGTTTGGTAGGGGGGCAGGAAAAACAAATTGGGATGGCATGCAATATTGAACAAGAAGGAAAGAGGATGGATCATTAAACTTGGGGCTTTATTCTTCCCAGGGCTTAATGACCATATGTAGTTGATGTATGTGATTACAGCCCTGATAAATGGAGCTGCTGCTGCTTTAAATGTTGATTTTCAATTATGTGATTGATTATGGTATAAATACTGGTGATATGTGCTTTTGTATTAATCACTAAAGAAGGCAAGGTTGCCAAAACTGGTCTGATTTTTATGGTGTTGCCACATTAAAGAGAAGTATGAATACACCTATTTGGTGCTGGCTTTGCTTTTTGAGAAATACTTAGGAGTTTTGAGCCTGTGCATCAGCCTTAACGTGTGGGGTGTGTCTTTGAATGTAACTTTGACATAACACAAAGCACTTGCAGTTTTCAAATACATGCAGCATGCTCATCTTGGGGTGAAAGCCTGCAAACAAGTTCCCTGAAAGCTGGAATAAATAGTAGAAGATTTATTTAATTATTTATTTTATTTTACATTTGTTGACCGGGATAGTTCGACTGAGTAACATGTCCATTTTCAGCAGATGCTCGGGGAGAAAAGCTCCACACAAGCAAGACATTACATAGACAAAAAACATGCGGTAAAATACATATACATAAGGAACAAAATAATGATAAAGCAGTTATGCAATTTATAAAATGGATAACATGTCCATTTTCAGCCCATGGAGAAAGGCTCCACAAGGTAAGACATTACATAGACAAACATGTTGTAGATGCATATTACATAAAGAACGAAACACTGATCCAGCAGTTATACATTTATAAACTAAAATTAGTTTAGGTAGATAGAAACAAAGGATTTGGGATAAAGCACATAAATTTAGGATATGGTCACTTGTCAGAATTTGAGCAGGGGCATAACCAGTGAGTTGTAAAGAATTTTTCAGGTTCTTTTTGAATAGAGGTAGTGAGGGTTCTAAAGTTAGTTCTGTAGGGAGTGATTTCCATGTTTTTCCAGCGAGTTTGCAAACAGAGAATCCCCATCTGAGTTGTTGGACTTTGTTGTTTGCATCTTGATTCTGTTTGATGAGTCTAGTGATCAGTTGTTGCTGTAGGGGCTGATTATGTTATTTAAAGCAGATGTGTTTTCAGGATGGTAGAGGACTTTATGAGCTATTATTAACTTGTTTAACTGTATTAGATTAGGTAATTCAAGCCAGCCTAGAAGATTTAAGTTATGACAGTGGTGAGTCCTGTATGCAGTTCCAGTGGCAAATCTGGCTATATGGTTATAACAACAGGATAATTTTTTAAGATCAGTTTTATTCAGTTTGGAGAAAATAGGGGAGGCATAGGTGAGGGTGGAGAGAAGATGAGACCAGGCGATGTCGGTTCTAGCAGGTGGTGTGAGAAAATGCAAACGTTGTAGAGGAAGCTAAGTTTTTTATTAGCGGTTTTGATAGTTTTATTGACATGTATATCAAATTTAAGGTTGTTATCTATTATAACTCCCAGGAGTTTGGTTTGGGTGTCAGGGGAGATAATTGTGCCATTATTAGCTGTTGTTGTAAATTTTAGTTGAGAAAACCTGCACGTGGGGGAGAAGAGAAGCAGCTTAGTTTTGTTAGGGTTTAAGATCAGCTATTAGATTTTCAACAATTCTGAAGTGTTTTTGGTTTAGTAAGTGCAGATTTGTCTGAGAGTTGGCTGAACAGGTCAAAGTGGAGTCATCTGCGTACTGAATGCAGGTAGCATATGGGATAATGGTGTGAAGGTCACTGGTAAAGATGGAGAAGAAAAGGTGTCCTAGTATAGAGTCCTGGGGAACTCCTAGAGCGATAGCACAACAAGGAAGCACTTACACAAAGTATAAGAGCCAGTGCCTTCAGTTGTGGTGCTCATCACGTGACAGATCTCAGACACATGTTGAGGATTAGTTACTCCTTTTTGCTTTTTTCCCACTACTGATTCCCCAGCAAAAAGCACTAACAAATTTAAATCACAGATAGTGCCATCGTGGAGTACAAATAGCAGGGGTTTGGACATGCAAAAATTGTCTGCAACCTCTGGCAGCTCTATACAGGAATATTACTTAACCAGCACCTTTTCACATATGACTGTTAACCATAACTGAAGCTAACAATATCTTCAGAAAACAACTCTAGTTTTTGCAGTGATCCTGCTCTAGTTTATTCAAAACACTCTCAGTCATTTCACCCTTCCTTACCACAAGAAAATGTTGCAGGCAAAATAGCATGGTGTCAAAAAAGTATTATGAAATTCTAGGTTTCATATCACATATCCACTTTGGGATACAAATGAGAACTTCTCTTTAGCTACTTAAGAGCACCCATGGACATATTAATTTTAGAATAAAAGTTTGTAATGTGATTGTTACTTAGCACTTGACATGCCCATATTTGAAAGCTGCAACCCTACACTCCAAAAGATAATTACATTTGCATGGGAAAACAAGAAAAACAAAAGATTACAAATGATTTGAATCCAGTAAAAAAGCAATATGCAAATTACCTTTCTAGAACTGGAAGTACAATTTAGTAAGATGACAGTACGCCTTCTCCCATACTGAAAATCATGCAGTTTGGTGGACTTCTACACTGATTTTCCCAGTAAACGAAGGGGAATGTCCTTGCTTCACTTCACATTGACTAAAAGCTGAACAAAGTGTGTTTTAAGCAAGGAGTTCCCACAGCAAAATTAAAGTCAAATTACAGAGCTGCAATTACAAAAAGGTTGAACTACCTTCTTCTTCTTCTTGTGGTTCACTTCATTGTACGTTCCAGAAGTAGTGCGTTTCATTTGATCCTGACAAAGGGCTTGCCAAGAAAATAAAATTCAGAGATTCTTATTTCTGAATTGGGATTCTACCACTCTTGTGGTAAATAGATCACTGATCAGTGCTGCTAAGATTTTATCTTTCCATGAGGTTGCTTCCACCCATTCATACCCTAACAGGTACCACTTACAACTTTACATTACTGAAAGTGCAATTGCTGGAGAATGAATAGCATGGGATTTGAATGAATGATGATACGCTGACTGGACATCTTCAGGACTGCAACTTTGTAACACAACCTTTTAACCACTTTGTTTGTTGTTTCTTAGAGCTATCCTAGTAATAGAATGGGAGACAGTAAGTATAAAAAAAATGAGAGGGACAGGAATGAAACTGGTAGACTAGCCACCCTCCAGAGTTTAACAATAGAGCACTGGATTCACTCATGTTCTTGAAAATAATAAGCTCATTTTTATTTTGCTGAGGCCCAACTCAAAATGGCGTCTTAAGGGGATGCATAAAGTAGCTCAGAATAAAAGAATCCCAAAGCTCTTGTGATGTTACAAGTACATGGATCTTGGTGAAAAAAATAAATACAAAAGGTGCTTTAGACTATTTGTTTTGAACCACTAGTAATTTCATGGTACCAGAACACTGTTCCTTATTGTTCACTCAGAACACTATCAACCCTTTAAGGTAAGCAAGGATCCATCATGTATAAAGCTAGGAAAACCAGCTCTAATATCTTGAAGAGGACATATCTTAACTAGTAACCAGTGCAATCTCTGAAGCAAATGGATAATATATTGGTAATGATGAGTGCCCATAACTAACCATGCAGTGGCGTTGTTTACCAGACATGACCAAGATACCTCAGTTTTAGGAAGTCTGAGGTAAAAAGTGTTTGTAATAATCAAGATAGGAAGAGAGCAAGACATGAACAATTAGTGAAAGATCCTGATGGCTGACACCTAGTCCTTAAATGCCAGATAGCCATTAAGGATTGCACTCAGACTTTGAACTTTAGATACAAAATCCAGCATTTTGTCATGATAAATGATATCAGCCGACAAAGAAGGATGCAAAATGTCAGAAATGTAACACTCACCTCCATGACCTTAATCTTGGTGGTGTTGAGATTCAACTGAGTATCCACTAATGACTCTAATAAACTCTGTCATCTATTAATGAGTTTCCTCTGGCCATTTGCTTGTGTGGGGAGGAGAGATTTACTGAGTGTCATCATTGTAACACTGGTAACTAAGCCCTCTCTTCTTAGTAAGCTCATCTAAGGGCAGTGTAAATAATATGTACATTAATGACCCCAAACTGAGTTTCATGACATTCCATACTCTTCAGGAAATTGGCACTTAGGATTACTGGTGATATTATTCTGATATTGTCCATAATTGTGCTTGCTTCTTTTACTGTTGTCCATGAGCCTTTATCTGTGTCCACTTGCTGGAGACCTCTGCTGGCATTACACTCATATTCTGGCAAATCAGTTTGTGCAGCTTCACAATATGCACTGTACCCCAGTTGTATATAACATCCCTGATAGATGTCCTCTGCATTTTTCATGTAAGGGTGCTTATGTCACATAGACATCTCCCATTAGACATCTCCCCCATTGTTATGTCAGCTTGTGTGACAGTCACATAATACACATTTTCACTGTGCAGTCCCTACTGTACCATATTGATATGTGATTTGTGTTTCTGCTACAGCTGTCTTCCATTGACATGTTCTCATCTGCTGTACATTAGGTTGTTTAACCTATTCTCTTTTCTTGTGTTCTTCCTACAATTCATCTGTGTGTCTCTATTCAATACACACACTTCCACTGAGTGTTTATTTTACATGGCATTCCATGTACCCTTATAGATCATTTACACAACTTCTGTACAGAATGCCTGGAATTTAATTTCACAATTCTCTTTAGTGTGTACACTGTCCTGTACATAACTATCAAACATCTCAGCTGTGCGGATTTTTGTAAAATTTCCAGATTTTTGTCTTATATCTTTTGGTCTGTTCCTTACAAAATTTGTAGTTTTCTGCCATATCACTGGGATGATCTCAGGACTGAAGTCACTAAATAATTACATACATCTGAGTTTCAGACTTCAAATCCTTCAGAAAATGTATCCTAACACAAACCCTGTTATTCTAACATATTTCTCAGTTTAAAAGAGCAAATATGTAAAATCTGTCCCTATTTCTGGGTCATTGTCCTTCCATTATGTTGGGCTTTGTCCAGATTTCTAACAATCAGAGGTTGAGAGCTATGATAACTATATGTTAAGCCCTGGTGATGATTGTGGCATTCTGCACAAACCTGCTTACCTACTGTTCTCTGATGTAAACAGGTTTGGTATCTGTATTGCTTTACATGGTTTCCTGGTAGGCAACACTGTTGCCAGCTATGAAACTGCACTTGTTTGCATTTAAACATGTTGCGCTGCATGAATATGTAATTAGCGCTGCTGCTCACCATGCAAACATGTAAATTCTGTGTATGCTTTGCACATAGCATTTCAGGGCTAAACTGCAGTCTTACTGCTGCATTTCCTGTGGTGGTATCCTGTAGATGGATGGCGTAGGTGAACTATGGTTTATAGAGTTAAAAACATGAATACTTCATGGCTGTGAGAAGAAATACTTACAGATGCATACTGATGAAAGAAAGGCCACTGGAATATACTACATCATTTACTTTAGCTTACAATTCTGCACCACTCTGTGAAATGTCTCTATTTCCAGTAAGGTAGAATATGCAACTGCATTTACCCTATGTGAATGAAGGGGGATATCCACAGACTTAACACTGGTAGATTGTTTTCCTTATTTATAGGATTGTTTAAGTACATGATTACATGCCAAAAAAGTAATTGAGACAAGTGTTTTATTTTGTGACTTCTACCACCAGGGACACAGGTGGACAGTGGTCTCACCTTCGATAACCACATCGCCACAACAGTCAGGAAATCCTTCTATGTGGCACACCTCATCACTAAGGGCTTTTCATCCAGAAAAAAGGAGGTCATTGTCCCACTGTACTCATCCCTCATTAGACCCATTATAGAATACAATGCCCCGTTTGGTATGTACCTCTCAAGACATCTGCAACAACTGGAAAGGCCACAGAAATACCTCACTAAAAGAATCACAGGCCTAAAGCAGATGCCCTATGCTGACCACCTTAAAAAACTCCAGCTATACTCTGTCGCATATCGTCTACTCAGAGGCGATCTTTGCTTAACATACAAGGCCATGTCAAACCCAGAGCTGTTGGACATGCTACACTTAAAGAAATCCCAATCCCTCAGAGCCACATGCTCCAGGGATCTAAACCTTGTCATCACAATAAACAAAACATGCTGGAGAGATAGGTTCCTGACCCAGAGACTCCCCAGACTCTGGAATAGATTGCCCATACATGTCAAGCAGAGTGCCTCTTTGGTCCTCTTCAAAAGGAACCTTGACGATTGGATGGGAGAAAGGAAATTCACCCCGAGGATCACGTTAGTCGCCCTGCTAGACAGGGGTCCAGAAAAGTAAATAGTGTGGGAAGAAATAGCCAGGGAATTGTTATGGTTAAGCTTGTATAGGCCCTAGGGCTGATAGCCTAGTACCAACCTATGAACCTATGAATAAGCTGTGTTTGTTAGTATCAGATGCATTTTCTTTTTTTATTGTTTTGGCAACCAAACTAGTCTCACTGGAAAACGAGTCCCTTTTACAGATATAGACTAAAACATAAGGAAGTGATGTCACTTGCAAGGGGTTACAAAATAAGTGACAACTGATAAGATCTGACCTCAAGACTGCAGCTTTGTAACACAACCTTTTAACCACTTTGTTTGTTGTTTCTTAGAACTATCCTAGTAAAAGAATGGGAGACAGTAAGTATAAAAAAATGAGAGGGACAGGAATGAAACTGGTAGACTAGCCACCCTCCAGAGTTTAACAATAGAGCACTGGATTCACTCATGTTCTTGAAAATAATAAGCTCATTTTTATTTTGCTGAAGCCCAACTCAAAAAGGCAAGTCTTAAGGGAATGCATAAAGTAGCTCAGAATAAAAGAATCCCAAAGCTGTTGTGATAATAAGTTCCAAGTACATGGATCTTGGTGAAAAAAGTACATACAAAAGGTGCTTTCGACTATTTGTTTTGAGCCACTGGTAGTTTCATGGTACTAGAACATGGTCACTTATCGTTCACCCAGAACACTATCAACCCTTTAAGGTAAGCAAGGATCCATCATGTATAAAGCTAAGAAAAACAGTTCTAAGATCTTGAAGATTACATATCTTAACTAAGAGCCAATGCAATTCCTGAAGCAAATGGATAATATATTGGTAATGATGAGTGCCCATAACTAACCATGCAGTGGAGCTGTTTACTAGTCATGATCAAGAGATCTCAATTTTAGGAAGTCTGAGGTAAAGAGTGTTTGTAATAGTCAAGACAGGAACCAACCAAGACATGAACAATTAGTGAAAGATCCTGATGGCTGACACCTAGTCCTTAAATGCCAGAGAGCCATTAAGAATTGCACTCAGAATTTGCACTTTAGATACAAAATCCAGCATGTTGTCATGATAAACGATATAAGCTGACAAAGAAGGATACAAAAATGTCAGAAATGTTACCCGCACCTCCGTGACCTTAATCTTGGTGGTGTTGAAATTCAACTGATTATCCACTGATGACTCTAATAAACTCTGTCATCTATTAATGAGTTTCCTCTGGCCATTTACTTGTGTGTGGAGGAGAGATTTACTGGGCGTCATCAATGTAACACTGGTAACTAAGCCCTGTCTTTAAGCTCATCTAAGGGCAGTGTAAACAATGTGTACATTAATGACCCAAAACTGAGTTCCATCACATTCCATACTGTTCGGGAAAATGGTTGGTAATATTAAATATTGATATTATTCTGTGGGAATGTCCAAACAGATAAGAGACAAATTAGTCCAATAGTGTATAGGACAGCACACAGAAAGATCGAAGATGCTGAATTCAGATATTCTGTTCAACATTTTCAAAGGCTGCAGAGTCATCAAGTAGCATAAGTGTAGAATAAATACATTGTTTGGGTGGAAAATGATGTACTTACAACCAGAGGTCAGAGTTAGGCTGTGTTACCACAAGTGTGAAAAACAGACTAATATGGTTCTGTGAGACTGATGTCTGCTAAATATGATTCAGGTTGCACATAAACTGCCTGTTCAATAAGGTTTCCTTAAAATAAGTTAGAGATGGAGTGGTAATTGTCAGTGTAGCTGGGGTCCAGACAGGGTTTCCTGAGGATCAAAATAATTAAGATTTTCTTCAAAACAGATGGAAAAAAATCTTGAACTCAGGAAAGACATATTTCAGAACTGTAATGTTGATACAACATAAAATGCCATCTGTCAGGAAGCAAAACAACAGCATACATTGCATGATATTCCAACTGAAATATAAACACTGAATAAAGCTTTCAGAAATGGACAAACTGTCTTGTAATCTGGACGTAGGGAACTACAACCTCCACAGCCCCATGACTGAATTATTCTCACCTAGAGATGGTATGGTCTTGGGGTGAAATGAATTAATTAGTAGGGATGGAGTGTACAGAAGGGGCCTGGTCCACTACAAAGGCATTTTGTACATTTCCATTTCCATGGCAGTCATATTCAGTAGGAAAACTGCATTTTAGTCTTCGGCTTCTGCAATTAGAGCCCACAAAGGATAGGGCTGTGTTAAAAATGTTTTCCATACAGAAATGCATGCACATCTAAATCTTTTGCACAGATATTTCCTTGTAAAAGCGATCACCTGCTACTCTTTCCTGCTTTTGCCTGCTTCTCCTACTTTCTCACTCTCCTTTGCCTCTCAGACTTCCCATCAAACTAGAAGAGTTTGTATCATCAGTAGGACAGAAGGACTGTTTTTACCATTAAGGAGCTCAAAAAAATTCTTAAATATCCAAACATGAAATACATTTAAAATATTTTTTTATAAATGCAATAAGGTATGATGGCAAGAGAGTGTGCGAGACATTTCTTATCTCATGCTAAGTACATGAAAGCATGTACCTACAGAGAAACTACTTACAGAGTGCCCCTAAGTATGAGGCGAGTTATGTTATACACATAGCCTTTCTTTATTGCCTATTTATCTGACTGAATTTGTAAGCTAACATGTAGAAGAGATGCACTGAAATTGATAACAAAAATACATACTGCAGTCTTCCTATGTCATCATTTTAATTGCTGAACCCTTCATAAGCTGCAGACCATGAATAAATGACCACTTATTTCTATATCCCAGTTATTTTAAACAATGTTCATATTAATGATCCAGTTAAACAATTTCCAATTGCCAGCTTTAATTTTAAGGCCACAGAGCTGGCCATTGGTAAAGAGTAAGCTGCACCCCCATTATACCAGTATTTTTTCTTTATATTTGCATCCAAACTCTGGAGTCTATTATCCGTTCTTTAGCTGTTTATTTTCCTCTTGCAGACAAAACATTTTTTCATCTTAGAGTCTCCTAATGTACACATTAGCTGCATTGATTTAAGAGGTCCAGTAAACCAGTAATCTTATTTTGCTGTTCAGTAATTGCTTCTGTGTGTGCTATTTTTAGTTTCCTTTTGTTAGTATGGAACTAACGTTCAGGTGTTTTATTATTCTAGCAAGCTTGATTTCTGTTACATATTCTTCTCTTTTGTTCAAAACGCTGTTTTACTCTTAGGTGAATCAAGGCTTGTACAAGGGAATTTTTTTCCTGGCTGATAAGTACTATTGTTTAACTTTTGGTTGTATGAAGTATCTGGGTGTACATTTTGAGCTTGTACTACATGCCTGACTCAGTTCCAAAGTCCTGACAATTAAAATTGATGGAGTGAAGTGAGAATTTAACATATTTTTGACAGTGGGCTAAATGTGCATTGTCACCCTATCAGAGAATGAACATCCTCCAACAGTGTGGTAACATACATGTAAACCCAGCAGCATATTAAGATGAAGTGATGCAGGGACTGAACAAAAAAAAGTTGGCCACCATTTTTTAAGCATGCTAAATGTTGCTTTGCTGTTTAGCAAGTGTAAGATACCAACAAATAGAGAAACAAACAAACAAACAAACAAACACCCAACTAGTAAAAGTAGCTGCAATAGCAATTACAAGGATTTGTCAATTATTTTTCCACCACACTAAAGGCTGCGTTTCTAAAGAAAAAAGGGATTTTTAAAATGAGTATACATGTGTGTGTGTGTGTGTGTGTGTGTGTGTGTGTGTGTGCGTGCACACATGCATGCCCAAGCAGGGAGGATAGGGCTGCCAGTCCTGATTCTGAACTGTAATATGGCCAAGGTAGACACTATGAATGCTATTGCCTTGGCTTTTGTGATTTCCATACCTACTGCTGTTTGACTGGAAAGGCGCATATTTATAAATAAAGATGTGGGAAACCACTAAACATGATGAATAAGTAACTTGCCTTTAAAGGTAGTAAACAAAATACAAACCTTGTATTCTCACTTCCCAAAGAGGGTATTACTTGTTTATGTCACCACTGGGTACTAGGGATAAACTTTAAAAATAAAGACATTAAAAAATAGCAAACTACAAAGGGATTTAAATAATCCACCCTTTACATAAGAAATCCCTACATTAGTCTGGCGCCTTAACTAATAAGTTAAAAATAAATAAAGGTAACTGATCTCAAAAAAGTACATCTTCCGCTGTGTTTCTTTCTTCTCATGTCATCATGAGTGCACATAGCAGATGATCCTCTGACAGTTTAGTGGTCATAGTTTGATAGGATCATAGGTAGATACATTAATAGGTAGTTACTACGCATGTAGTCCATAGAATGATTTAAAAATCTAGCTGAAATTCACAGTTGCTATAAAGCACTGTCTGGTTAAGTGACTCGATCAGGGTCATATAAGTAGACAAATGAAGGCCAAGGGAATCAACCCCTATACCACAGGAAATAACTTGTAACAGTTCATAGCCTCAGTCCTCTGTACTGATTTACATTTACATTTGTTTACTGGGGAAGTCCAATGGCCAAAAAACACTTGTTCTCTAGAGGCATGGAGAGAAAACCTCCAATGACTGCATGAATGCAGAGAATCTTGTATATACAGCTTTTGAACAAAAATGCAGTTTATAACAGTTCACATCAGGAAATAGTTTTAGCATATTGATAAACTGCTATTTACATTATGATATGCTATATAAAGTTCAAAAACTGAAATATAAATAAAATAAAATGAAAGTAAATGTAAGTATAACAGAAATACTGTATTATAATGTATACATTGTTTTATGTGATTATTTCCTGCACGTGTAATTTAGTACAGCGTTTGATTGCCCAGTTGTCTGGTTATGGCTGAAATGATATATTTATTTATTGTTTATTTATTGACATTTTATTACCAGGAAAGTCCAACTGGGCAGGATCCCATTTTCAGCAGAGGCCTGGGAAGAAAAGCTCCAAAGTATTACAAAACATTTTAAGAATAATAATTTTACAGTCTTTAAAAATAATACAAAAAACAACTACGGTTTAAATAATTATGCCTAATTAGACAGAACATTGGTTAAGAATAAATACAAGTTATATGACAATGATTTAACAGTTAGAGAAAGCTTAGCCAGTTTATAGAGCAATTAAAGGTGAGTTAGTATAATAAACAGGAATTGCAATATGAAGTGAGAGAAAAGCAGGCTTATGGTATACTTGGAGGGGAAAGCCAGGTGAGAGAAATTGCTGGAAGTAAGGAAATAACTGAAGAAGGCATAGTATGGAGATGTAAGGTATGAATATGTATTTGTTCACATTTAGAGATTTATATGAAATGACCACCTACTGTATATAGTTAACAAACACATGAAATAAAATAAATTTTCATGTATTTGTACTCTTCTATATTAGTTTGAAGTGCTCTTTTGGTTGGTATGTGACTAGATGCTTACTACTGAACAGAACACTAAATGCCAAGGCTATTGGTAGGGTAGTTATCTAGGAGATTACAAATATTTTAAAGACTAGTTATCTCAGCGCACATGTAGCATTTCAGTTTAAAACAAATTTATCACACATTATTTGTAAAAATAATGCCAGCATGCAAATATCCTTGTCTGTTTTTTTCTGCCAGTCTTTTATACATTATTTTATTAGCTATCTATGCCCTAGTGTTACCCTAAGCACCTTTCTCTCTCTTTCTTTTCTCTTTTCCAGGTTTAATCTGACAACCCTAACCTGGATTGGCAAGTGTTATTTTTACCACAATTTCTAATTGCATAAGACAGTGTCATTATTATATGTTTGGCTTTCCATGATGGCAAAATGATACATGCTATTTCTGGAAATTAAATATATTTCTGTTAGTTGATATGAGAGAAGGATGAGAACACATTGCATGTATTGCAGAAGTGATTACTGCCATGTGAATACCCATGGGATGTATATAAACGTTTCATTTATTATAAATGCTCTTTATATTCTGCAACCATGCAAACTGCTTGCTATATTTTAGTGTTTACATTATCCAAAAACCTAGAAATGTGTTTTTTTTTACTTTGTGTCTACTTTTAATAAAATTCTCACTATAACAGTTCCATATACATATCTGTTTTATTTTGTTCTTTTCCACAAATAAACAGTTGTTACCATCCTTTACTGGTGGCTATAACACTTTACAATGCCCATTCTGTAAATTGACTGGTAGCCTTTGGTATAGTTGTATTTTGTACAGTTTGAGGATGTTTGGAAATGTAGTGTCACTTCTAGATGGTTAGACAGCCAAACTATATTGTCAGCCATCCCCCATAACACTCTAACTTGGTTCTGGTTATAATATGCAACTTCTATACATGTGTGGATCTTTCTGTTTCTCTTATAATGTGCTGTCTTCTTTAGATACTGGTTTCATTTTCATACTAGTTGCTTTTCTAATAATGTGTTTAAGCTTTTCCTGTCACTCCTGTATATGTAAATCGGCTTGAAATTCTCATAAGTGAATACTAGGCTAACTGCCTTGAAGGGCCATTTTAAGCCTAGCCAATAACCCAAGGTAAGAATTAAAGTCTGTACCTTGTACCTATGAGGCAAAGACTTTAACCATTATGCCAAACCTGAATGAGAATAGACAAATTGACTGTTGTGAGATTAGAACCCCTACCCACTTATTCCCACAAGCTAGAGAACATAGCAGTTAATGTTAGTGCAATGGCTCATGTCTCACTAGTCAGATCCCTGTATGCTGATAGTGTTTTGAACTATGTTATTGCAAAGCTCTGTTTTTTTTCTAATACAGGGAGTATGTAAGATTTATCATGTCATTGTCAACACTAGCAGAAGTAGGGGGTATCATTAAAATATCATGGTGGTGTCATATTACGGAGTAAAGAGTTTTATTTTTTATTGATTTGCTGTTCTTGTTAGACATAAATATATGGAGGTGTTCAAGTTACAGCTAAGAGATTCACTATTCATACCTCTCAACTGTCCAGATTTTTGCAGAATGTCTAGATATTTGTCTCATATTTTTTAGTCTGTTTCTCATAAAATTGCACTTTTCTGGCAAATCACTGGCAGATCATTGATGACCGAAGTAAGACAATAATGGCAGTCATTTGAGTTTCATACTTCATATACTCCAGAAAATCCATACAGATGAAAAACCTGTTAATCTATCTACTTTCTAAGTTTGCAAGAGCAAGATTTAAAAAGTGTCCCTATTTTTGTGCCTTTTCCCACATTATTTGTGGCCTTGTCCAGATTTCGTACTCTAAGAGGTTGCGAGGGTATGCTCATGTTCTGTTTCTGCTTTTGCTGCATATCTAATAAGCCTTAACATTTTGTACCCTGTCTTTTTCTTAGAACCATAGCCCCCCTTTTTTAAAGAAAAAGTTCTGCTGTGACAGAGTCGGACAGTTGTTAGTTAACCTGGTACCTCAGTTCTCTGGGTTTTTACTTGAGGTCATGACTTTATATTGTACTTCATTATGAGGAACAGTTCTTCAATTCGAGCTTTATAAATTGTGTTTCATGCTGTTCCACTTTGAAAGAGTTAGTCACGTATTCATTGTTAAGCTATTCTTAAATTTTCGTAGTAGACAATAGTGAATCATATTAACTTATCAGTAGAATGTTTTGTAGGTATGAAGCAATAGATTTAACTATGCTCTGAACTTCAGAGTTAAAGTTGTTAGCAACTGTTTCAACTTTTCCCCTTTGTTCCATATTATTTGAGGAAGGGTTCAGCATTTTGGAGACAGAAGGCTGAGACCTGTCATTAAGGTGTCGTCTTTGTGGAGTGTGCATATCGTCTCTGTGTCTATATGGGTTTTCACTGGGTATTCTGATCTCCTCTCATATCACAAAGCCATTCTCTTTGATGCTTGCTAATTGCCCATACGTGTATATGGTTTGTATGAATGAGTGTGTGTATATATTTATCTGTGAATAACTCTGTGAGTGTGTGTATTGTCATAAACAGGTACCCCATGCTTTATGGTTACTGAGAACTGGGACAGGCTTTAGTTCCCTATACAGAATAAACAAGTGCTAGACCATGAACAAATTAAAAAGATGTGTTTAAAATGTAAGCTCCTACTCATAGACGATCCTATGGATTTTGAATACCTCTGGTTGCCCCAAGGGATTTTAATGTGAGACTGGCATCAGCATATCGACTGTTGCATGTTATGTTTGTTGGACATCTGATCACAGCTCTCTAATTTTACAGACAGAGCAATTTTAGAAGGGACACAGCAAAATTTAGAGAAAAAAATAAGGGGTGTCTCTAAAATAGAGGGACAGTTTAGAGGTATGTATCTGACCCCCATATACATCATTACTCTTACTTCATAGTGCCTACACATCATAGTGGTGACCCCTTTGTTTACTTTGATTGTGTGGTGTGCTGCGCTTGCTGTTTGTACTGAAACTGTGAAGTACAAAAATGATGTGCTGAGAAACAGAGCAGCTCCTGAATGTGGTGTCATCATCAAATGTTTTGTTCTGGTTACTAAAGGTGTCCTACAGCAAAACGTGCAAGTAGAACATACCAAAATTAAACACAGCCAATGATTTTTCATGTACTTAAATATTCTGATAAGTTAATAAAGGAATTGTTTTAGTACTGGAGAGGAGACTGAGCAACCCTTTAGAATAAGTGTTTTTGCAGGGGTGACAGCCAGCATAGAACAAAATGAGTACTGTTTGCCTCTACAACATTTTATAGGGGATTCCTGTAGCCTCTACTTCCTAAAATATTGTCAAGCCCAAGTGTAAGTAATTGAGATAAAAAATCCTATATTTGGTCAAAAAGCAGCATTGTATGGCTTTTGTTATTCTGATCTTTATTAAATAAATCAATCAGCTTCTTGGTTATAAAAATAACTTTACTTTTTTCACAGCTTGTTTTAAGCACTAATTGCTCTCCACAGGATCAAACACAGAACACATGCACATACTCCATAGACAGCAGGAAAGGAAGAAGCTGTAGTGATAACACATGCAAAGCAGAAATGGCCTCAACGCTGCTTCATTGACAATGGGGTAGCATCTAGTTCCCAGCTATGAGTATGACATGGACAATACAGATTAAAACTGAGGCATAAATTAATACCAAGACTATGTCTTATAGTGTAATGACTGGCCATGCTGTGTATCAGACATTACATTACCTACACAGTCCAAAGGGGTAGGCAGAGCACAGTCATCACATACCATGTGTCACTGTGCTCCACCCCACCTGTACTGTCTAAGGGTCATGTGAGATGTCAGTGCAATCCATTGTGGTGAGTACTAGGTTGGGGGAATCAGAGATTGTATCAAGGTGGAGGTTCCATATCATGAATGGTTGCCAAGGTGTAACATGTAGCCCTGCTGTAGCAGTTCTGTATACATGCTGCAAGAGTAGTCGTATTGTACTTTGGAAGCATATGCTGGATCCCTGATGTGGCCGCCTATGCTAGAAGTCAATAGATGACCTCAAAGGCAGCCACCCCTATGTATGCCACCCAGATGGGCATCAGAAAGTACTGATGGTGCAGAATTGTACAAACCACTGTAGCCATCCCAATGAGGTAACTGTGCATTGGTGCCAAATAAATGTCAAACACAACTTTGAGACTGCCCACTTCTAAGTGTCATGGAAACACGACCAGCACACACAGACAGAAAACATACTGGAAGTTATTCCCTTTTAAAACCGGAGATTAATTTAACAGGTCAGGGCAGTGTACTTGACAAACAGAAACCTCAGTCATTTAACACTTGCGTAAGAGTAAGGAAGCTCCATGGACTAAACATTCATTATATGAGAAATGGAGTTGTAACAAGTATCAGCATAAAATTTCATATATATATATATATATATATATATATATATATATATATATATATATATATATATATTCATAATTATCATATATAAGCCACTGCTGTGGTTGTCAATGGATGCAGATTTCTCATTGCAACAAACTGCAGGCAGGATGCCACCTTGCTGGTTATACAGTACAGTGCATGTCACACTAAGGTACTGGGTTAGTTACCTTGCTAGAATTCACAGTAAATAGGGCCACACACATCAAATACAGTGATATCTGTATATTTATGCATGGCACTCTGGAGAGAGTATCTGCACACAGTGGTGACAGATGTGTTTCTAGGTATAGACCACAGTGGATAGCCCTGCTACCTCTTGGCCTCAGTACCTGGGTTTTTAGTCTATCTGTTGAAAGTTGTCTTAGTACACACCGCTTATTACTTTTTTCTTGTGCTCATGTTTGTCCGTCAGTTCTGTGGACTTTCCTCTGATACTATCCAGTTACTGATTGATTCAGTGAGATTATAAAGGTTAACACACTGGTATAAATAAAATGTCTATGGATGACACTCAACCCTGCATGTGTCAACAGCATTTCAGTGGCTAGTACTGAACAGTCAATGAGTAGGTTGGAACATACAAGTATAATTATGTGCAGGGTGATGTACAACAGGACAATTTGTGATACACATGTATGACATGCAGTAATAACAATATATAGCATCCAACACTATTATGAAGGTATAATTGATCTGGGATGTTAAATACTTACACAGAGCCAATTGTCCATGCTGTGTCCACAGACCACTTTGATAACCTCAGGCCATACACAGTACATCTACTATACTCACATCACTGTGCACTTGTAGCAGGGTGTGTATGTGTGTGTGTGTGTGTGTGTGTGTGTGTGTGTGTGTGTGTGTGTGTGTGTGTGTGTGTGTGTGTGTGTGCATACATATTTAACTATTTGTTAACTGTGTATGTTCACTGGATACACACTCCCTTTTCAGGGATGACCTAGGAGAAATGTCTAGTTAGGAGGCTTGTTCAGAGTCAAACAGTTGGCAAACATAAAATGTCTGATTCAAACTTTGGACAGCTGCAGGACATAGTCTGTAACATCTGTACCAAACTGGTATATATTGCTTATGTCGTTCTGTACTGTGGTGATTGTATATCTAGAAACCCCCAAAACTGGAACACTGCCAACAAATCCACTAGCCACCAGGGTGTAGTATCCAATAAAAAGTTTATTCTGGTACCTCGGCTTTTCGCCTTCTGTGGAACAATTTAAGCATCAAAAATACACCATGTTCATATACCAAGTGCTAACATAACCAATTAATTATTCAATTAATCAATTTGAATCAATATGACTGAAAATTAACATTTATCAAAACCAAAGAAAAAACAATTTAAAAGTGGGATGCATAGATACATTTTGAAACACAATTGTTTAATTGTTTAGTATACTTAAGCTTTAGAATTTGATATGTTGATATCCCTTGAAGGCGAAATGCTGAGGTACCAGGATTAAAGTTGTTTGGTACTTCAAATCTGTGTACGCCTTTTGAAAATGAACATTCCCCACACAATTTAAACATAATCATAAACAAAGTCATTCACAAATCCGTCCTCATAAAACTAGTGTTCATTCTTAATAAATGTAATACAAATATACATACGTATTCTGTAGCTTATAAATTGTAAATATACTACACTTTAGATTAAATGATCACTTACAAAGTTAGATTACTATCAATGTTTATACTTCTAGGGGAGAGCGTTCTAAAATTTAAAATCATTCTACATTTCAACCTATTAAGTTCATCCTTAAAACTACCCCCAAATTTCAAAAGAAGCTGTGCCAACACACTAAAAACTAAACTACTTTCTGAGCCCCTGTGTGCGGACATGAAATGGCAAGCTACAGAATTATTCATGTTACATTTTCTGACATCTCCCACATGCTCCATAATTCTAACATTTACCTTTCTCTTGGTTTGTCCAACATACCACTTAATTTGCTGACAACCACATCCAGTAATATACACAACACCATGGGAGTTACAATTAAAGGTCTCTTTAGCCCTATATAATCTGCCATTTATTTTGCACCCACTTAAATTCTTATCCCTACTGCAAACCAAAGAATTACCACATGCTTGTGCACCCACTCTCTGAACCCTACCACAAGGACCACCATCCCCACTTAGTATTTCCTTCAAATATTTCCTATAAGAGAATGTAACATGTTTCGGAAAAAGATGTCCCATGGTTTCATCTTCAAATACTAAATGCCAGAATTCCCTAACAATTTTCTCTAAGGCATGTGAAAAAGGGGAATATTTTGCCACAAAGAACAGTCTCTCCTGTTCCTTGTCCCTCTTTCCCTGAAACCCCTGCATATTCAAACTCCTTTTATCAAACTCTTTCCTTTACTCTGAATACCATTCCAAGCTTCCATCAGTACAGCTTGAGAGTACCCCGGGAGTTTAACCTGTTATATACCTCATTCAAAAATGTCTTTTTAAGTCCATCTTCAGAAGTATTCTGATGGATTCTCTTAAATTCACCAAATTCTAAGGATCTAATCAAATGTGGAGGATGCATACTATCAGCATGCAAAAAATTATTCACAGAGGTGGGCTTCCTGTAGGGTTTATACTGAATCCCATGATTCCTGCCCACATATAGTTCCACATCCAAAAAAGTAGTATTAGCCGAATTCACGTGACAAGTAAATTTCAAACTATGAATGGTACTATTCATACATTCCACAAATTTCAAAAATTCCTGTTTATCTCCCTTACAAATAAAAATCAAGTCATCATTGAATCTCTTATAATAAATAACATTCTGTGCAAAATACTCAGTTGGATACATAAACTGTCTTTCAAAATCTCCCATATATATCACGGCATAATGCACAAAAGCAGCCCCCATTTCTGTGCCTCTTTTTTTGTGGGAAGAATTTGTTATCCCATCTAAAATAATTGTGATTAAGACAGCATTCTAAAACTGACAACAAAAAAGAAGTTCATGATCCTTCATCCATGATTCTATCCATGGCTTTCAGGCCCCATTTGGTATCAATGTTAGTATACAAAGAATTAACATCAACCGTTGCCCAGAAAAAAATCATCCTGCCACCTCATTTCTTTTAACCCCAAACAAAGTTCACCAATGTTTTTGATGTAGGATGGTGCTTTGTCCAAGTACTTTTTGAAATGATAGTCCAAAAACAAACCCACATATTCTAAATATGAGCCTATCATGGAAACTATAGGTCGCCCAAGGGGAGTTCATCATGTTTTATGAATTTTGGGAATTGCATAAAACTTGGGGTCCCTGGGCTCTTTTACCAACAACTTTTTCATATCCTTGCTTCCCAAGAAACCCAGCCTCTCCCCTCTAGCCAATAAATTGGAGAGCTCACAGTTAAATCTCTGTACTGGGTTTGTGAAAAGCTGAATATAGTCAATATTTTCACAAATATGTTGTTTAACCATATTATGATATCCGTCTTTGCCAAGGTACCAGAATAAACTTTTTATTGGATACTATACCCTGGTGGCTAGTGGATCTGTTGGCAGTGTTCCCTTTTTTTTTTTTTTTTGGATTTCTTATGCTTCTACTTATTGGTGTTTTGTTATAATGTGATAGTGTACCTATAATGCAGTGCTTCCTAAAACCAAATTACCACTGTGGGAGATGCACAGCTATATCAAAAAACAGTCTCAAAGATGCACACTGTTTACTGTAATATGTCTTCAGGTTCTGCCAGTGCTAATCAACACTTTATACATTGCATTTGATGTAACCACACATTTCTAGTATGGGTCTGAATGAGGCAATTAAGTTACCACTCATCTCTGGTGATATGATGTATACAGCTTTTCCAACACTAAAGTTATGTATTTTGCATAGCATTGTTGTAGATAGATTACACAGCTTCCCTGCTGTTTAGGGTTGCCACCTTTTCAGATATTCAAATTGAGACTGATTTTAATGGAAACTAAGATTTTGCAGGACAAACTAAACTCACAATCACACACAAAAGTCTAAAGGTCTTTTTTTCACTTTTTTGTCAAATAAATACTTACACTTGTAGAATTTAACTGTTTCCATTGTCCCATATGATTTACACTGTTTTAAATACAAACTAATTTTATGCAACTGTTAAAGGAAACTTTGGAAGTACTCTTTTGTCCTTAAGCCTCAGAGCATTTGCAATTTTTCATGTTTTTTACACATGGCATAGCTGTCCAAATAGTTACTGTCCTGCACAAATAGGGGACAGGTGGTAACTTTGATCCTGTCTGAGTTATCAAATGTCTGAATGTATTGTACTGTGTTATTGTGTTACTGATCTGTCATGATGCACTGACCTGCTGTGTGCTGCTGTACTGATGGTATTTCTCATACTGCTCACACAACTGTGGTTTGCTGTAACACCCTGCAGAACTAATAAAGTCAGCTTCACCTATGAGTAAAATCAGGTATTGCCAGATGCTTTCACCATACCTCTGAAACTCTTAGCATAAGAAATCCAGTGGCAACTGGTGACTTCAAATCAAAGTGGGGCTGCAGGAGACAGCTGAATGGGTGAGGTCAATGGGAAGAGGTGGGGGCAACTAGAAAGGGATGTAGCTATGTTCAAAACCAGAAAAACTGGGACTTTAATTAAATACACTGCCCTGGGTGCCAAATCGTCATTATGAGAGTCCAATCAAGACAAAATGAAGTGTAGAAGAATAAAAATAGTTCAATGCATTGGCTGCATGACAGCTTACATAATATCTAGATGGAAACAAAAAGGTTGTGAGGCATGAAAAAATAAATTACTTTTTAAATACATTACTGGAATGCCAGTCAAACTCAAGTGAAAAAAAAAAAAACAAGCAGCACTCATCTCAAACCACTTCTCTTTGCACTGCAGTTCTAATTATAATTTATATTCAGTTTTATTAAAGTACCAAGTAACATGCTGAAAGTAGCAATCTCTGTGATGCCTCCACTTGTAAATGTTTCTTATCCAAAAAAGACCTGCTGCCTGACAACAACTATCTACTTGTTTCATGGGGAAAACATGATCAAAGTAAAAAATGAAAAGCAAACAAGAAACAAGCTCAAGATACATTGCTTAAAGGATTACTGCACAGGTTATGGACCACACATGATTGGCATTCTGTTTAGTTTACTGGTAAAGCCCTCAGAGATCACTAGAAGTCTCCAACAAGTGTAATGAGCTTCTTAAAATACTGTAATCCTGTCCTTTATTATAAATAGTGTCATATGCATTTCAATACCAAAGGCTTATATATTCTCTACATGGCAACAACAGAAAGGCTTTCACTGTTGGTAATTTTTTAACAATATGCTTATTAAAGCTTACTTGCATCTTACAATCTCAGACAAGCTTAACTGATGGTCATTAAAGCATTGTTACTTAAACACAGAGCAACAGGCACTGCAACAACATGCATTTTTTGAATAATAAGAAGCATAAATCAGCAGTAAAAAAATATGACAGAAAACCAGAACATTCTACAAAATCAAGGACAGATTAAAGTCACTGTAGTACTTGTGTCTACCTTGGATGGGGGATACTCTGCACACTTACACTAGATAACTGCTCCTTGCCTTGCTTGTGCACATCCAGTGTCACTACATGGGGGAGTGGGATGCAACAAGTATGTCACAATTTGAAATGTCTCTGGCTGACGGTGATGGCCCTGACACATTTGTCATACCTCTCAACCTCCAAGCAAGAAATCTGGCCAAAGCCATAAACAGAAGTGGGACAAAGGCCCAGAAATAAAGAAAATGTTTACATATTGCTCTTATAAACTTAGAAAGATAATAGAATAGTAGGTCTTGCATTAGTATGAATTTTCTGAAGGGTATGAAATCTGAAACTCAAATGTCTGTCATTATTTTCTAACTTCAATCTTTAATGATTTGTGACTAATTTGCTAGAAAAACACAATTGTATGAAAAATAGACCAAAAATGTGACACAAAAATATAAAATAGCCACACAATACAGCTGGGAACCTGTTAAAGAATTGACACTTTTTAATATTAGTACTGTTAAGTTGAGCAACTGACAAAATAAGAGAATCTACATGCATTTCTGAAATAAAAGTAATCTATAACTCTGATCATTGTAATTATTTATTAATTGTAAATCCTACACGTTTTCTTCCAAAATTGCCATTTTGCAAAGGGATTTTTAGGGGAGAGCAACATTTTGAGCCAAAATTGGGGACAGTTGAGAGGTTTGGAAATACCTAATTCTATAAAGTGATTTATTTGCATGTACCTCTCAAACTCTTAACGCAGGATATATCCATAAGGCCAACTATATTGGGAAAACATACAAACAGTACTAAAAATTGCTTTTGTATAAACTTAATTAATAGAATAACAGGTCTTGCTTTAGCATGCATTTTTCTGAAAGGTATAAAGTCTGAAACTCAATGTCTGTCATTATTTAGTGACTTTATTCCTAAATGATTTGCCAGAAAACCACAAATTTTATGAGGAACAAACCAAAAAAAATAAGAAGCAAAAATCTATTCATTCTGTGAAAATCTGAACAGTTGAGAGGTATATTTCAGCTGGGGCTGTCTTTGAGTTTGCTGCCCTGCCCCCCTCACAAAATCATGATCGAATGGAGCCTCCCCTCCTGCAGCCATTCCAATGCCCCATTACTTGGCTATTTCACTCAATTTATCATAAACACTGTAATGTGCATACTGGTTTACTTCTACTATGATTTGGATTTCATTTAAAAGTTTTATTTTACATTTTATAGCACAAACACTAATAGACATCTGCTAAACAAAGCAATGCAGTCTCACAATGAAAATAGACTTAGCATTAAAACTTTTCTGCCCTTGAAACTCACATTCATTGAAACAGCATTGAAACCAACATTCAAAGAAAATACATCCGGCCAGTGGCAGATAAAGATTAACTTTGGGCTGTTTTCATATCATAGGCTCCTTGCACACAAAACATACATGTGTTCTTTGCTACACCTTCCTAATTGTATTAAATTACATTCCTTGTATAATACAGTACAGTTGTTAGATGGCATTTTATATTTATTATTTTGAACATTTTTCCAGTAAACAATGAAACAAAATGCATGCATGAATAATGACAAAACTGCCCAATCCAGAACATTTCCATCATAAATGTCTACTCAAATGTCTACAGTCCACCAGTATCAGTACATATGTACAATCTCTGCAGAAGTAAAAGTCATCTAAATAATTCCACATTAAAGAGATCTGTAACTAATGAAGAGGTTGCTGCTAGCAAACAACTTTATATTTCATTGTTTCATTTACAAATAAAGTACCTGTTGCACTTGAGGAATAAGTTGCCTATGTTACATTAAAAAAAATGATACGCTGGTAATATTGCAATAGGGAATGGATGGAAAACTGATAACAGGTTTATAGTTATTAGGTATCTCTGCCAAAGAGGACATTCTCAGGACTGCAGCATCCACCCTCTTTAAAAGTACAACACAGTACAGTATAAGCAATGTATCTATGTATTGTGGGAGTAGACCCCACAGCCTTCTGCATTAAAAGCAAGTATTCAGCCTGTTACACTATTAACAATGCAAGCAGACTCAGCATAAGCAGCACGAAATTTCTCTTTCCTTGAAGCTCTCAGGTCCTTGTAAAATCCACTCAACACTCAACTGTATCTCTCAAGTTTGCAGCACAAGAAATCTGGAAAAAGCCAAAATTTATTGGGGGTGACAAAAGCCCCAAAACCAGGGACACGTTTTAAACATTGCTTGTATAATCTTGGAAAGCTGCTAGAATAAAATGCTGTGTTGCCACCATGTGTTTCACTGCCAAGTTTGAACCCAGGACCCTATGCACTACAGTCAGAGCAACATACTACTATGCCAGATCAGCTACTTCTTGAATGACAGGAAGACTGAAACTTAAATGGCTATCATATAGTGAATTAAGTTCTCACCATAGCTCTCAACCTCTTAGCACAAAACACGTGGACAAAGCCAATAATGGGGGAATACAGCCCCCAAAATAGGGACAAATTTCAAATATTGATCTTATAAACTTAGGAAATTGCTAGAATAAAAGGTTTTGTGTTACCATGTACTTTCTGAAGAATATGAAGTCTGAAATTTAAATGCCTGTCATTATATAGTGAATTCAAAAACCGGAAAACCTCAGATTTTATGAGGAACAGAGCATAACTATGAGGCAAAAAATCTGAATAGTTTTCACATGTGGTGGTGGGTAGGGAATTCAGGCTCTTGCTACCTGCACCCAAGGTATAGGGTTTGAGCCTGAGTTATTCTCTAGCCACCAGGTATATTTCCTGAGTTTCTCTCTAGCCACCAGGTATATTTAACTGGGGCATTTTACACACACACATGTACCTAAGTTTGGAGTCCGTCCCAGCTTCTTTTCTTTTTACAGCTGGGGGGCTGCGGCCCTGCAGTCCAATAGCATGAACCTCCCCTGAAGAAATCTGAACAAAGCCGAAATTAATGTGGGACAAAGGCCCAAAAATAGAAACAGGTTTTAAATACCACTCTTATAAACTTATAAACTTGTTAGAAAAAACAAGTTTTGCATCAGCATGTATTTCCTGAAGGACATGAAATCTGAAACTCAAATGTCTGCCATTATTTAAGAGACTTCAGTCCTCGGGGACTTTCCCAGAAAACTACAGATTTTATGAGAAAGAGGCCAAAAAATAAAAGGCAAAAATGTAGACATTTTGTCAAATTCTGGTCTTCACAATCACAATAGATACTGGAAACACAGCATTAAGAGATGACTCAAGGTTATTTCAAGTATGAATATTAGTAATGGGTGACCATGTATAACATACTTCAGTATGTCACCATGGAGTCAGCAACATGAAACTTCTGTCAGTAACAGACTAATCCCTCAAAGTGGTTCAGCAGTTGTTCACACATCTCATGCCTGATTTGTATCTTACTGAACTGCAGAACAGAGGATTTTATGCTACTATTCCATTATGTCTGGATATCATCTGTGTGATGCAACCACAATGCTATGCACATTTTGCATGGATGTGTACAGCACATTTGCACAACAATAGTGTGTAGCATTTCAACAATGAGTATGCATCGATATCACAGCTTGGGATGTTAGACGGACAGTTAGCAGTTACAGGAATCATGCAGGTCAATACCACAGAAAGTGTCACATACACATGGGGTACTCTTCAGGATATTATGCAGACAAATACTTGCTACTGTGTAATTGTACAATAGCATTGGTTAGCTTTCCTTCATTAAACTGTACAGGTCATAAGTGACAGGTGTCAGATCAACAGTGCCAAAGTTCATATAGAACCATAATGACTTTAAATATGTGGCTGCATTGCCTGGTGGAACAGAAATATCACATTGGGTACTGCCACTAATCTGAGTCAAACTTGGATAATAACATTGATGAAGTTTGTGGCTTTATTGCTTTATCAGCATTCCAGGCTGATATGGATATGCTGGCACATATAAATGCATAATTTGTTGAAGCAAATGGTGACAATGACAACTGCAACAGAGAACACTGTGACATATATACGCATATGTTGGCACATTTAAGCCCATTCCTACCCTGGTCTGCACATAGTGTGTGTCATTCATTTATTGCTGCTAAACTACTTTGTTAAGATGAAGATATTGTGTATGTTGACCTTAATAAAATTCAGAATATTCAATGCTTTGTACATCAAAGCACAGAACATTAATCACAAAGGTCAACACACAACAGAAAAGGTATGTTTCTACCAGCATTTTTTATTAGCACTGTAGCTTGTTAGGTGAGACTGTGGTACAGCAGGGACTGTTTCTTTTTTTTTTTTTTTTTTCTTTTTTCCCCACTATATTGCAATTTGAGACTTGGTATATTTAATTAGCAGAGGGTATGTGGTGGTGCAGAGTTGCAACACGGTGGTTTCAGTGCATTTGCTGTTGTGTGTTTCTACCTTGTGTTATTGATGTTCTGTGCTTCTGTGTTCAAAGCATTTGATACAACAAATGTATTCCAATAAAATTCCATTAGCTATACAAGACAGACACTTTCTCCTTACTTTTGTAAGAAAAAAAGGCCCCAGAACATACACAAAAGAAACTTCCCCTTATTTTTAGAAAAGTGAAAGGAGAAAAGGCATTGATATCTCAGCTTATCACTAACTCTCAGAAAATAGGAATAGAATGCAGCACAATAAAAAGACATTTCTCTACCGTACCTGAATAGGCAGAGTCTAGCTCAGAGGGAGTGCACTGAATCAAGGTGAAACATGTCAAAGATGCCTGCAATAGTAACAAGAAGGAATATATTTTTTAAACCTTTTTTTCAGGAAAGTTAAATTTCTTACCATGCAAAACAAAGATGTTCTCATGCTATCTCTCTGTCTGACAAATAATTATTTTGTGTGAAACACACTATCTGTAGGTTCATAGGTTCATATGTTGGTACTAGGCTATCTTCCCTAGGACCTATACAAGCCTAGCTATAACAATTCCTTGGCTATTTCTTCCCACACTATTTACTTCTTTGGACCTCTGTCTAGAAGGGTGACTGACGTGATCCCCGGGGTGAATTTCCTTTCTCCCATCCAGTCATCAAGGTTCCTTTTAAAGAGGGCCAAAGAGGCACCCTGCTTGACATGTATGGGCAGTCTATTCCAGAGTCTGGGGAGTCTCTGGTCAGCAACCTATCTCTCCGGCATGTTTTGTTTATTGTGATGACAAGGTTGAGATCCCTGGAGCATGTGGCTCTGAGGGATTGGGATTTCTTTAAATGTAGCATGTCCAACAGCTCTGGGTTTGACATGGCCTTGTATGATAAGCAGAGATCACCTCGGAGTAGATGATATGCGACAGAGTATAACTGGAGTTTTTTAAGGTGGTCAGCATAGGGCATCTGCTTTAGGCCTGTGATTCTTTTAGTGAGGTATTTCTATGGCCTTTCTAGTTGTTGCAGATGTCTTGAGAGGTACATACCAAATGGGGCATTGTATTCTATAATGGGTCTAATGAGAAATGAGTACAGTGGGACAATGACCTCCTTTTTTCTGGATGAAAAGCCCTTAGTGATGAGGTGTGCCACATAGAAGGATTTCCTGACTGTTGTGGCAATGTGGTTATTGAAGGTGAGACCACTGTCCACCTGTGTCCCTAAGTCTCTTATCACACTTTCGGTGTTTAGTGTACTGTCACCTATGTGGTAATTCACAGATGCATGTTTTTTCCCAAAGGGGATAACTATACATTTCTTGGCATTGAGCTTGAGCCCATGGCTCTGGCACCAATCTGTTTCTGTAAGGCCCTTTTGTAGAGTATCCACATCATTTGGGGATTCAGTAATGGCTCCCAGTTTGCAGTCATCTGCGAACCTTTAGTGTTGGCCTGTACTTCAGAGAAGTAAATGCAAAATAAGAGAAGTCCCAGGACTGAACCCTGAGGTACTCCACTTGTCACTTGTCTGGAGCTGGATTTGGAGTCAGCTACTTTTACAGTGTGGGTTCTGTCAGTAAGCCACTTGGCAACCCATCAAGTGACGTAGGTATTAATGCCCAACTTAGTAAGTTTATCTATGATTCCAGAGTGAAGGATGGTGTCAAAGGCCTTGGCGAGGTCCAGATAGGCTGTGTGGACCTCCTTACCCTCGTCCACAGCTCTGGAGACTAATTCAAAGAAGTCAATCAGGTTCAGGAGACAAGATCGTCCCTTCATGAACCCAAACTGGGTGGGGTCCAGTGTTTTAAGGTTGCCAATGTCTTTGTTTATAAGTTCCATGATAATACGTTCCATGGCCTTGCAGATCAGGCTCATCAGACTGATGGGGCAGTAGTTCCCGGGATCCAAGGTGGATCCCCCCTTGTGGAGTGGGATAACTGTAGCTGTGCGCTACTCAGTGGGCATGAAGCCTGAGGTGAGGTATGATTAAACATGACACTTAGGTGAGGTGCCAGTTAATTTTGTAGTTCATGTAGTACACAGCCATGTCATCTGGTCCCATGGATGCTGTATTCTTAGCTTTGGAGAGTACGTTTTTTACCTATGCTGCTGTTATTACCGGAATTTGGCAATCGTCTGGTATTGAGATGGGCCATTTAGGGGGTGAGAGGGGGGTGAAGTTGGCACTGAATTGATCTGCCAGGATATTGGCAATATCCTTGGGATCAGTATATTTAATGCCATTCTGTTGTAGCTCAGAGTAGATCTGAGCATTGCCATTTAGGTTCTTGACATAGTTATAGAATGCCTTGTGAATGCCTTTGGAATCTTTGGCAATTTTATTTTCGTAACTAGTTTTGGAGGATTTTATGAGGGATCTCAGCTTCTTACTGAGACTGGTAAGGGAGTTTTTTGCATTCTGGGATCTTCCTCTTTTCTGCAACAGCTTCTTCCTTTTGTTGTAAAGTTTGTTTATGGCAGGGGACCACCAGATTGGCTTCCTTTTTTTGGAGGAGAGCATCTTGGTTCTATTTGGAATGGCACGATTCAAGCATGAGTGGATGTGCTCGTACAGTACCTTAGTAGAGGACTCAGCAGTCGAACTTTCAGTTCCCGTCTGCATGGGTGTCATGAAGTTTGTAACTTCTGACATGAGTAGCATGAAGTTGGCTTTGGAGAAGTTTTTTATGGAGGTTTCCTTACTGGGGGGTGGGGGTGGGATGTGGATGTTAAGAGTGATTAGCTTATGGTCTGACTTGACCAACGAGGGGGTGACCATAGGTGTGGAGCATTGATTTCCCATGTTGGTAATGACCAGGTCTAGGATATTGGAGCCCCTGGTGGGACTATGGATTAGCTGATCCAGGGCATTGGAATTTATGAATTCCAAAAACCGTTGGGCAAAGGTGTTGGTACACGAGTATTTTTCCCAGTTAATGGTAGGGTAGTTGAAATCATCCAGTATTAGGGTGTTTGGTTGTATATTAATATTTTCCAGTATGTTTAGAAAGGTGTAGTGAGAATTTTGGGGCATGGTGGGGGATCTGTAACAAGCTACAATTTGGATTGCAGTCTTGCCTAGTGTTAGCTGCACCTGCAGAATTTCAGACGCATTGCGTTGGGCAACTAACCTGGTGGTGCGAATATCCTTGGTGAATATGGACACTCCTCCACCTTTAGTGCTTCGATCCTGGTTTGGTGGCCAAAAAGTGTGGTAAGAGTTGTAGCCTGGTATTGCAGGGGTGCTCTCTAGAGCCTTGAACCAGGTCTCAGTTACTGCACAGATATCGATGTTCTCCATTTTTAGGAGTACCTCGAGAGAGTACATTTTGAATGGTTTAGACTTCTAGCATTGAGTAGCAATGTACTGTGCTGTACTGTACTACTACTACTATACTGTCTGCAATAGTGAGGAAATCATTCTATGTTTTGCAATTTATACACAAAGATATGGCATCTAGGTCCAAGGAAGTCATTGTTCCACTGTATTTGGCATTCATCAGACCTATCACTGAGTACAGCACCTCTCTGGTATGTACCTAACCAGGCATGTCCAAAACTGAAAGTCCACAGAGGTTCCTCACTAAAAGAATGCAGGGCATAAGTAAGGGCCTATCCCTGTATTCTGTCTCCTACAGGCTGCTGAGGGAAGATCTATGCTGTTATATGTCTGACAAGTGTATTCATTCAGACAGTGTGAAGCTTAAAATGTTAGATATGTGACAATCTAAATCTGAAGCACCTGTGTAGTGTAATTGTTTATTTAATTTATTGCATTTGTTTGGATGGTCTGACTGGACAGAAAGCTGTCCCTTTTAGTGGAGGCATGGGGAGTAATGCCCCCCCAAAATTCCAACATTACGTAAAGAACATAGTAAAAAGAGATATTCAAGTAATTAACAAATATACAAAATGTAAATTGAGTATTATTAATTAATAGCAGCAGTTATACAACAATGAGCCCTGCGACTAAAGCTATTATGACAGCACAAACTATCCTAAACGTTTTATTGTAGCTCAACACAATGTTTAAATAAAAACTTATATTTACAACCCAGTTTGATATCTTTGTGGACTATACTTGTTTTTTTATGTAATTTAATAGTTTGTTGTGTTTTTACATTTGAAGAGTGTCTTGATACTGCAAGAAAGGTTTTAACATAAAGAAGAAACCCAAAATTCGACTATATTATTTTCTTTTGTACTTCCTTTTCTGAATTTGTGTTAATTGTCTAAAATCACAATGGATGTGTGAGCTCTGCAAAATTATTAAAGCAGAGTGGCTTGATTTAATATGTACTTTATAATTTGGCTTATTATGCAGTTTATACTAGAAAACAAGTATAGGAGTAAAAAAAGGCATATCACCTGTGATATTTGCAGGGATATCATAGATCAAACCACATTATACACTACAGGGATTGTTAACTAAAACATTACATTAGCAGAAATCGAGATTTAAACCAGTTACTATAATTGTAAGTGCTCCATGTAAAAATGCTGAGAGATTTTTTTGATTCCTAATATTGTAAAATAATGCAGTGTTTTATCTAAATGTATTACATTCAGTAGTGGTACAGGAACACTCAATGTTATTATGTGTCTTTTCAAGTGATCATGTTTAGATTAAGAAAATGCATATTTCTTCCAATTTACATAGGTGCCAGTTTAGTGTTTTAGAGGTTGTTTTAAAGAAAAAATGAAATCCATAACTAAGTCTCACATGAAAATAGTTGGCGTAATCTGGAAACTAAACATCCACTTTCTTATACAAATCTAGTGCTGAACAAAATAATACAATAACGTTTTGTGCCCTTTTATCTACAAATCAGTGTCTGCTGTCACCGTTACTGTAAAATGCTGCTTTGCTGTATACTGCCATCTAGTGTCCTTTCTATGGCTCTGTGTGGTTTTACAGAACTGTGTTGGAGAACCTAAAGAGAACACATCCCTGAAGAATGGCTCATCAGCAGCAGTTGAAAAGAAAATGAATCACTCAAAACAGTAAATTAGAAAATAAGAAGATGTTTAAAGAACTGTGGCTGTCTTAAAGCCTGTTAAAACATAACTTCAACTGATATTCCACACTTTTGAAAGATTCTGTTGTACATTAGTAAAGGCAGTTTGATAACTGCAGTGTGTTTAGTTTTATGACTAATCCAAGTCAAAGTCTAAGCATACATTTGGACAGAGGATGTGGTAAATATTGGGACACATAACTACATGGTTAAAATGGCAGTCTGGCAATCTGCATAGAGGATTAAGGCTCTGAGATGTTCACAGGCTTCATCTGTTGAGGACTGGATTACCTCAGACTTTATTCACCTGCTATGTGACTGTAAGGAAGTCACATAACCAAAGGAAGCTCCCAAGGTGAGCCTGAGAAAGGTCCAAGAGGCTCAGTGATATAATGAGATTAGCAAATATAAATAAAATAAAAAAAAATATCTGCCATTAACGTAATTGTTTTCCTTGCTTTCTTTTTTTCTTCTGGAATCTGTAGGATTTGATTATTGAAGTCGCCTAATTATGAGAAGTTGTATTAATATATTACAACATGATAAATAACAGACTCCTTTACACCAATGACCAGATTACTAGATGTCCCCTTCTGTGTACCAGACAAAAATAGAAGTGTTTGTTGCACTGACTATGTACTCACAAACAAGCTGATTGATGTGTCAGCCATTGACCTGGTGCATGAATGCAGCAATTACAGATGGCAATCAAGTAGATGTACAAGGTAGAGCTCACAACATAAGAGATCACACACCTTTAGTTCTACAGTATAAGTCAGCAGTAGATTTAAAGAAACATAAGAAGACTAGGGTATACAACAGCATGTATGCCCTGCAAAGTTAGTGTTGTTAGTGATAGGAAGGAGGTATAATAAGATATGGATGTACAGTATAACATGCATATGCATTGAGAAGGAACCTCAGAACATACAATTCTTCACCTAAGAATAAAAACAAAAAGCATTGTTGTTTTTTTGCAGGGAGGCATAGTCCTTAATCGACATCTGTTAAAAAAAATATTTAGACCAAATGCAGGACACACACATATGTCTTTGAGTGCGAGTCTGTATTTGGATCTGTGTATGGAGGGAACTGTGTAAGAAGGGAACAGAAAAATGTGGAAAGAATTATGGAAAACAAAGAGCAATAACGGAAGGGAGAGAACATAACAGAAAGATGAGAATACATAATTGGAGTGACAATAAAAGAATAAAATAAAGCAAAAGCAAAGACTATTAACTTTGAATGGGCAATAGGCCGACTGAAGAAAACAATAATTGTTTAATACTGAAGAGCTGCAGGCAACCAAGGCAAATTATAAAGTTGGCTTGAGTGTTTCTTCAGTGGTCAGCATAACTGAAGGCTTCCTGGAGAACACAGGCAGACAAGTAATCAGCCAAGTGTCCCTTAATTTAAGTTTTCTCCAGAATTGGTCAAACCAATATCCTTCTGTTTTTCTGAAATTAACAATGAAACATGTCCTGGCAATAACAGGATATAGAACATGTTAGCTACATGTGAACTCTTGGTGGAATGAAAGACATATCTGGACTCCCAAATTTTGGTAATACTGGAAGAAGTTCTGAGCATAGTCAATTCTTCTATATATGCTTTAGATGGGGAAAAAGTCTAGGGAGATGAAATCTATATGAATCATTTAGTTTACTGTAAACTGATATCTTTGTATAGGAGTGATAAGCTAACAATTTAACTTGTAGAAAATATAAGAAAGGAGAATTTTGAGACTGTATGCTGGAGAAAGACAGGCCTTGGTAAACAAACCAAGAAGGACTGTTGAATCTCATTGGAAAATAGTTTTATGTGTAAGTTTTGTAATGTTCTGGCACTACCTATGAATTACAGAAAAAAAATTGCTGTTTTCACCCATTTCACAAAGAGATTGGCAAAACTAAGGCTCATCTTTGCATTCATAAGACTCTGCAGAACTTTTGAAGAACAGCTTACTTAAGGAAAAAGAATTTAGCCTGACAGCAAGTTCTGCCATGCAGGTATGTGGTATTGCTCCATTTCTTAAAATACTGCATCAGTCCCTTATAGTGGGGGATTGTGATATACAGTAATATGATATCCATGGTGAGGATGAATTAATGATAACCAATGAGTCTGTACAGTTGGTAAGTATGGCTAATGTGATGTCCCAACACTGGTCCAGTAATCAAGGAGCCTTAATACTCACTATTGGCAAAAGTGGGGAACATACACACTGGGAGGATGAGAAGTACACACACAGTAAAGTGCAATTTCCCTTAAGAGCACACAGAGATCACAGTCAGTCTGGGTCTGGTTTCTCCCTCTTTCTCCAGATCCCCAATAAGACTCCCCACTGGCATAGCTATGGGGTTGAGATCTGAACTGAGTGGCCAAACAAAGATCTCCCAGACCCACCTATTAATCAAACTAACATTCATTTAAAAAGTAATTAAACTAATACTTAGTTGAAAAGTAATTACATCGAGGTTTCTAAATTATGACAAAAACTTCTATTAACATTAACCCAGGGAATGTTATCCAGGGTTGAATAACAGGACCGGACTATTTGCTGTCAGAATCTTAAGCATCTTAAAAAATCTTAAGAAAATATTAAACAGGTGTTGTGCATTCGCATGCCCTTTAAACGCTTTGTCTGGTAGATAACTAGAGGGTATTCGGTGGAGGCCACTTGAATACCATATCTCAATTTGGGTAATGCTAGAGCTACTGCGGAGCATGTCAATAGTCTCCAGAAACATATGTAAATGGGGTAAAAGCACGGGGGAGTAAATGCAAGATATACCAAGATTGGAAAAAGCAGAACGTTAACCTTTAGACAGTGAGCATAAATAGCGGCAGTGGATTAGAAAAAACATTTGCATTAGGAATGTAGTCACTGTTAGTAGTAAGCACAATGATGCAGTTTTCTTCAGTTCAATACACTGTTCATGGAGATTATGGTGTTGAGTCCTGGTGGTTTGCCTGCATTAAGCCAGATCTGCCATTCCAGCTCCCTTTTCTCCAGAATGTCATTGGTAGAGCCTCGTAGTGTTCCCTTTTTGACCATATCTATGATATGGAACTTGAAGGAGTTATGCCAAGTCTTTTTGTTGCCGTGTCTTGCAGATGCATTGTTGTTGTTGTGATATTTTATGTCATGTAGGTGCTGAGCAATCTCTTTTCAGCTTGTTCAAAGTTTTGCTGTATAAAATGCGGCACATTTTGAACATTCTGTTCTGTAAACTAGACACTCACTATCATAGTTCCCTATGTGTTTGCTGAAAAAGGATTTCTTTGTGTTTAGGCAATTGAATTTATCGACATTGCTCAGTGACTTACAGTAGCCACATCACTTACTGACGACATTTGTTGTCATCTGGGAGAGCTCAGAGGAGAGGTTAAGGGAATTTTTTGATAATGTAGGGAATTCCATGAGCTTTTTAAAATTCAACAACAGCTATAACAGGGAAAACACCGTGTTTTTAGACCTCATGATTTCCAAGGAGTGCGACTCAGATCTCACCAACAACCTATACTAAAAACCCACAAGTCTGAATCTTCTGCTGCCCGGGCTACCGTGCACACTTTTCAGACCAAAAAAAAATGTTCTTAAGTCACAGGGGCTCTGGATTGCCTGATTGTCCAAGAACCTGAGAGCTTTCACAGCCAACATCATTAAACTAGGGAGGGACTTTTTGGAAAGAGGATACAGCGAAAAGTTCTTCGTTTGATCTTCGACCCCATTATAGAAGGCAAACAAAACAACTCAGGCTACATGGAACTCAGAGAAAGAAGATCAAGACAACACGAGAAGGACCACAAGGAGCTCTCAATGGTGCTCGCATACAAGACGGATTTCCAAATCCTTAGATTCATTATTAGGGACAACTGGAGCATTATCAGGCATGACCCTGCCATTAGCTCATTCCTCCCCAATATGTCGAATTTCAGTATCAGGAGAAAAAGGAATCTGAGACACTTCCTAGAGATGGCAAGCAGGGAATGGGACCCTCTACTTTGGAACAGACCAGGGACCTACCCCTGTAGACAACAGAAGTGTGGCTACTGTAAGTTGCTGAGCAATGCTAATAAGTTGAATTCCTCAAACACAAAGAAATCCTATTTCAGCAAACACAGAGGGAACTGCAATAGTGAATGTCTAGTTTACAGAACAGAATGCTCAAAATGTGCCGCATTTTATACAGCAAAACTTTGAAAAAGCTGAAAAGAGATTGCTCAGCACCTACATGACATAAAATATTGCAACTGCAACAACGCATTGACAAGACAGGGCAACAGAAAGACTGGGCATAACTTTATGCTCACTGTCTAAAGGTTAATGTTCTGTTTGTGCCACTCTTGGTATATCTTGCATTTTCCAAACTAATGGATAACGAAGACAGAAAAAAAAACAGTAACTCAGAACTCTCCGAACACAGGATCCCAATGAAGGCAGTCCCACATACAGTCCGTAGTCAGTTCCAGGACACAAATAATCACTCAACGGCCATATATAATAATGGTTTAATAAAACACAAATAAAAGCAGTGGATTTAGTGCTTTCGTTTCCTTTCAGGAAACTTCATCAGAATAGTAAAATCATGTGCAACAGGCTAATTTATAGTTAATTTAAAAGGCAATTAGTTCGTTCATTGGTTGATTGCATTGGTTAAAGTCATAGTACAAAATACAAAATACAAGATGAAGTGCATAATGATAGTGACAGACAAAACTGCACTGTATAAACATATAAATATATATAAATATAGAATGCATCAACAAGACAAAACGTCCATAGTGCTTCCTATTCCTAAAACCTATAGAATGTTAAATACATCATACTATGCATATTTTTATTGTGTATAAATATAATAAAATAGGATAAAAACAATGAAAAAAACTAATAAATTGTGTATACATAATAAATAATACCTATAAAAATGTGTATATACTTTCGTATATTTTGTTTTGTTTTATTTTATCTTGCATTTTCTCCACTGAGCTTTTACCCCATTTACCTAAGTTTCTGAAGACTATTGACATGCTCCGCAGTAGCTCTAGCATTATCCGAATTAAGATATGGTTATTTAAGTTGCCTTCCTCGAGCATCCTCTAGTCATCTAACGGACAAAGCATTTAAAGGGCATGAGAATGCACAACACCTGTTTAATAATTTTTTAAGATTTTTTTAAGCTGTTTAAGATTCTGGCACCAAATAGACTGGTCCTATTATTCAGTCCTAGATAATGTTCCCTGGGTTAATGTTAATAGAAGTTTGGTTGTAATTTAAAAACTGTGATTTAATTACTGTTCAACTGAGTGCTACTTTACATGCACATTTATAGGTTCATAGGTTCATAGGTAGATACTAGGCTATCTGCCCTAGGGCATTTATAAGCCTAGCCAGAATGTATTTGGCTTCCGCCTCCCTATTAGATTAGCCTACTGTGCCTCTGTAAAGTAGGTCACAGAAGGTACCCTTTTAAGATTAGTTTACTGTGCCTCTGTCTAGCAGGGACACAGAAGAGATCCCAGGGATGAATTTGCGATTTCCCATCCACGCGTCCATATTTCGCTTGAAGAGGGTCAGCCAGGGGCTATGTCTAACATGAATTGGGATTCTATTCCAGAGTGAGGGGAGCCTCTGGGAAATTAATCTGTCCCTCCAGCATGTCCTATTTATTTTTGTGCTGAGGTTTAAGTCCCTGGAGCATGTAGCTCTAAGGGACTTGGATTTTTTGAGGTGGAGCATGTCCATTAATTCTGGGTTTGACATGGCTTTGTACATCAGGCATAGATTGCTCTGAGTAGGTGGTAAGTAACTGAGTAGAGCTGGAGTTTCTTTAGTCAAGCTGCATAGGACATCTGTTTGTAGCCCATGATCCTCTTGGTGAGGTACTTTTGGGGTCTCTCCAGTTGCTGCAGGTGTCGGGTAAGGTACATCCCAAAAGGGGCATTGTATTCAATTATGGGCCTGATGAGTGACGAGTAGAGGGGCACAATGACCTCTCTTGATCTAGATGCGAACCCTTTCATGATAAGGTGGGCTATATAGAAGGTCTTTCTAATCACTTTGGCAACGTGATTATCAAAGGAGAGATTACTATCTACGTTGGTCCCCAAATCTCTAATTACTTCTTCCATACTTAATGGATTACCACCTATGTGGTAATTTGTGGGCACCTCGTTTTTCCCAAAGGGGATGACTATGCACTTTTTAGCATTTAGCTTGAGGCCGTGGCTCTGGCACCAAGCATCCATCTCTGTGAGACCCTTTTGGAGGATGCTTGTGTCAGCTGGAGATTCGATTATGGCCCCCAGTTTGCAGTCATCTGCGAACTTTCTCAGCCATAATCCCCCGTGTTAGCCTGCACCTCAGAGATGTATATACCAAACAAGAGAGGTCCCAGAACTGAGCCCTGTGGGATGCCACTTGTAACTGGTTTGGATTCGGACATGGCACCTGCCATTCTGACCATGTGGGTTCTATCTTTGAGCCAGTTTGCAACCCATCTTGTGATATAGGGGTTGATATTTAAGCTGGTAAGCTTATTTATGATGCCTGAGTGGGGTATTGTGTCGAAGGCTTTTGCGAGGTCCAGGTAGGCTGTGTGGACTACCTTGCCCTCATCTATGGCTTTGGTAACTGTTTCAAAGAAATCAACTAGGTTTAAGAGGCAAGATCTGCCCTTAACAAAGCCGAATTGGGTAGGGTCCAGTGTCTGGAGGCTCCCAATGTCTTTGTTTATGAGTTCCATGATAATACACTCCATAGCTTTACAGACCAGACTAGTCAGGCTTATGGGGTGATAGTTCCCTGGGTCTGTTGTGGCACCACCTTTGTGGAGTGGGACCACTGTAGCTGTACGCCATTCTTTGTGTACATATCCTGTAGTAAGGCTAAGTTTGAACAGTGACTTAATGTGAGGGTTCAGTTCTTCTTAGAGCTCATGTAAGACACAGCCTGGGACACCGTCCGGTCCCATAGATGCTGTGTTTTTTGCTTTGGAGAGGGCAGCTTTCACCTGTGCATCTGTGATGTCAGGGAGGTTACATTTAGTTGGGATAGGCATTTGCTCCTTTGGGGGGGAAGGGGGGAGAAGTTTGCGCTGAATCTGTCTGCCAGGATGTTGGCTATGTCTGTAGATTCGGTATATTTTGTACCGTTATGCAACAATTCAGAGCATATCTGGGAGTTTCCACCCATATTCCTGACATAACTAAAGAAGGCCTTGTTATTATCTTTAGTGTCTAGGGCAATTTTTCTTTCAAAACTGGCCTTTGATGATTTTATGAGGGATTGAAGTTTCTTGCTAATACTGATCAGAGATGCCTTCCCTTTTTGGGATTTTGCTCTGTCATGTAGTAGCTTCCTTCTTCTGTTGTATAGCTTATTTATCGTCGGGGTCCACCAGACCGGTCTCCTGTTTTTGGAGGAGTGAGTCTTGGTTTTATTTGGGATAGCACGATCCATGCATTCCTGCAGGTGCTCATAGAATGCATTTGTAAAGGATTCTGCGGATTGGGCTGTATTATCCTCTGGCCCGCGGGCTTTGAAGGATTTCGCCTCAGTCTTGAGAAGTGCAAAGTTGGCTTTTGAGAATTTCTTTACAGTGATTTCCTTGGCTGGGGGTGGGGACGGGATATGGATGTCCAGGGAAATTTGTTTATGGTCTGATCTTACCAATGAGGGGTTTACCTCTGGTGTGGAACATAGAGTCCCCATGTTGGTGATGACCAGGTCCAATATGTTGTTCCCTCTTGTGGGAGTGGTGACCAGTTGTTCCATCGCATTAGAGTTCATAAATTCAAGGAACTGGTGGGCGAGGGTGTTTGGGCTTGAGTAGTTTTCCCAGTCAATGTTTGGGTAGTTGAAGTCACCCAATAACATAGTGTTTGGAGAGACCTTCATATTCTCCAGTGTTCTCAGGAATGCCAAGTGGGGTTCCTGTAATAGGGAGGGTGTTCTGTAGCAGGCTACAAACTGAAAGGCAGTTTTGCCCACTGTTAGTTGCACATGGATGGTTTCCGATGCTTCGTGCAGTGCCACTAACCTGGAGGTGTAGGTATCTTTGATGAATATAGATACTCCCCCTCCTTTTGTGCTTCGGTCCGAGTTTTGGGGCCAAAAAACATGGAATGAGTTATAACCTGGTAGTGCTGGGGTGCTCTCAGGAGCCTTGAACCAGGTTTCTTTTACTGCACAGACATCGATTTTCTCCATACTGAGGAGAGCCTCGAGTGCATGCATCTTGAGGTTTAGACTTCTGGCATCGAGTAGCATTACCTTTAGTTTTTTTATCCTTGGGTTGTCTATGGAGGTGGGTTTGTCCTTTGAGCCTTGCCTAAAAAAGGAACTATGGGGGTGGCAAGAGCCTTGGCCAGTATACGAAAGCCTAAGGGTGACAGGTGCAAGCTGTCCCTAGCGAAGCAACGTGGCTTGTTGAGCATGTCATCCCAGGCTGACAGACACTGGATCCCCTTTGAATGACACCAATACTTTAGCCAATTGTTGAAACTGATCATTTTGTCTTTATACTGTGGCATCATTCTTGGTGAGGCCAAGATGCTACTCAAGGTCAGGGTCATACCAGCCTGGGCTACATGGTCAGAGAGCTCCTCTATGTCTCTTTTCATGTAGTCCAGGAAGGTACGTCTCAGGTCATTCACACCAGCATGGACAATGACGGAGTCATACTTGTACATACTTTGGAGTGACCTGAGTGCTTGCGTTATGTGGTGGATCCTGGCACCTGACAGGCAGCTTACAGTGACCTTCTCCTTGTTCAGTCTGGTGAGCGGAACATCAGTGTGCCGGACAATAGAGTCCCCTATAACAAGTGTATTTGGTGTGTTGTTTGGCCTTAAGGGCTGTGACTGTGAGGCACACTGATTTTGTGAGATATGTGATTTGTGGGTATTGTTGAGGGGTGGCTGTTGCTTGGATATCTGCTTAGGAGGTCTTTGCTGCTGAAGCAGATTTTTATTTAGAGCCTCCGAGTATGTTTTTGTGTGTTTATGTGTTGGGTATGCAGATGCAATAGGTCTGTGTGAGACTGGATTTGTGGTGCGGGTGGTTACCTTTTCCTCCTGACTGACTGTGCCAGTCTTGGGTTGAGAGAGCTCTGCCTCCAGTTTGGCTGTGTAACTGCATCTCTCACATGTGTTAGAGTTTGCTGGAAGGAGGAGACGGTTGTCTGTGTACATAAGGCAATTGTAACATTGCCTCAAAATTCCCAGATTCACCAGCTGGACTGGAGAGTAACCTTGAAACTGACCCTTGGACATACCAGATTAGTTTAGGGAACTGTTTTTTTACTGATCAGATTAGGGAAGGGAATTTGATTAATAGGTAGGTCTGACAAAGCTTGATTGTGAAAGCACTGGATATAATGCAGCCAGTCTTCTCCCATAAGCATGAACGGCCTTAGGTCAACTGGTCCCCTAGGCAAAAGGGCTCCACAGCACCCCCCCACACCACCCGGTGCCCCCATCCTGGTCTACCTACACCAAATAAATACTGGAAAAGCACTCTTTCTAGACTAGCACCCTAGGCGGCCACCTAGTTGCCTATGCCTAAGGCCAGCTATGCCCATAAGTCCACCTCTATATAAAATGAATGTAACACTGTTAACCAATGAGAATAGAGAGTTTGTACCTGTATCTGCATAAATGAATGTAACTCTGTCAACCAATGAAAGTAGAGTTTTGTATCCGTATTTACATATTCCTAATGTTCTGATGCTGTACAAAGTATAAATACCCCAACTGTCTGTAGAGTAGTTGTTACAAGACAACTGAAATAAAATGAAGAGAGGTATTTGCCACAGCACTCACCTACCTATGTTGGACGTTCTTCAAAAATTAAGCTTTTGAAAAATAAAAGGAAGACTTTAGTGGTTTTATTCAACTTTTGAAATAGGAAAATATGAGATCAGAGATTGAGGACTGGGTTTATTCTCTTAAAATGGCTTGGAAGCTTGTCCGGCTAGATTGAGTTTGTCAGCTGGAATTCAAATTGGTTATATTTTATATTTACAAACATAAAATAAATATGTAGATTTGTATGAAATTTTCTGTCTATCTATATTTTGTTAACCAGGTTAGTCCCACTCTGCTACTAGCCTGTTTTCAGAGTAGACACCGGTGGTATTTATACTGTTTGGGGAAATGTGGCCAGGGCATCAGGGAACTTCCCCTTTTTCATTTCTGTGGGATCTTTTACATCTACTTGTGCTAATACCAACTCAGACAGAAGGGGCCTTGGTTTAATGTCTATCTGAAGGACAGCACACTCAGGAATGCAGGACCCCCCCCCATACTATACTGCAGTATCAGTAATCAGTCTGGTGTGGGAATAAAACCAATGGCCATCAGCACCAAACGTGATTACGCTGTCTGTGATGCTGACACTGTAAAGAACTGTGAATTCTATGCATGAACCAAATATTCTTGAATATCTTAAACTACCCCACCTCAAGCTCACAGGATTTTAATTTCAAAATACTGTATAATACTATACAAATATAATTTAATCCAGGAAATACCCCATTCATTTTTATCTGCCAAGATAATTTGTGTGCCACCAAATATTCACTCACTTCTCTCCCCCTGGATTTTTATTGACCTCATCTGTAGCAAATAACTTAAATGATTGCGTTGAATTCATTTTAAAATGTTTGCTAAAGAGACAATTAACTATACATTATGGAGTGTTGTACATGTATTCATGGATTCTTTCCTGAAATGATCTCTCAGTTTTACCAATATAGAATCTACAACTATCCTGACAAAATGCTATGTGAACAATTCTGTAGTACTACAGTTATAAACTCCATCACTCCATTACTCTTTAATTTTTTTCTAAATCAGTACATACTGTTTCCCCAATTTTAATACACAACACCTTGCATGACTGTTTACTTTCAGATGTCTGCTTGCAATCAAATGATCGAACAAAAACATGAAAAATTACCAGGCAGTATATTTCATCTTAATGGTGTAAGAACCATACATTGCAATCCACTGTATCCCTCATGGCATACCAACCTATTAGCTTAAAAATCTGAGACAAAGAAAACGTTAAACATTTCTGTTATATAATTCAAACGTTTCTAGAAAAATAAGATTTGCATTAGCAAGCATTTTCAAAAACTCACATACTTGTCATTATTTAATGACTGCAGTCCACATCAATTTGCCAGAAAGCCACAGATTTTACAGGAAACAGATCAAAATACTTCTCAACTTTTTTGCTAAAGAAATCTGGACAAAGCCAGAAATCATAGGTGGCTAAAGGCTCAAAATGCACAAATTTCAAATATTTTCTTTTATCTATTTGTTAATCAGATAAACTCACTTGATAAAACATCCCTTTTCAGAGTTGACTCCTGCACTGTCTGAGTGATATGATGAAAGTCACACAGTAGGCAAATGTAGGGGGGGGGGGGGCATATTAAAGCCTTGCACTTTTGACTACAGGAAGCAGATTAACCGCTCAGAGTCTTAAGTGATAGACAACTGTAATTTACTTAAACAGTTAGAATGGGTGCTGCATGGAAATGCATTTTCTTAACAATACCAACTACCAGAAAAAAATAATTTAATGAGTGTCAGGGCATAGATATAAAACAAAAATCAGAGATGTTTTACAAAATCAAAAAACAAGAAGAGGCAGTGTACTTTAATTCACTTAAAAAGTTAACAGAACAACTGCAGCTGCATGTATTTTCTGAACAAGAACTATGACTTAAGGTAATCCTCATTGATTTAACAGAAATTGAAGAAGTTAATGAACATGTGGCAACGGGTGAAGAAGACTGAGGCTCCAATCTCCGAATGGACTGCTTTCTGTAGTCAAGGGTCCAGGATTTGACTCTTTTTACATACATTACCCTACTGCATGTCTCCTGGCTTGTCCCTAAAAGGTGGTATGAAACTGTAATAACTGGCATTAAATACCTCAGTGATTTACCAGAAAGTATGAGGAGAGGTTTGAAGAGAAAGGAGGGGAATACTTTTGTAATACTCACCCAGTAAGACTTTTATAAAGTAACTCAGAGTATACACAGACATAGACGCGTGCACACATGCATATAAATGGCAGCATCAGCTGTCAGTTCGACTTCCCCACACTGATTTCTGGTTGTTGACTTGAGAGCCATGGACTAGAAAAAGAGAAAGAGAGAAATGGCTGACTCATGCTACAGATAAAAAAGAGAGATGCAAAATGCTGTTTTTTTTTTTTTTATTTTTACTATCACATGAACTGGGGTACTCATAGTTTTATGGGGGCATGTACCCTGGTTATAGGTTCATAGGTAGGTACTAGGCTATCGGCCCTAGGGTGTATATAAGCCTAGCCAAAAAAGTTCTCTGGCTTTTGCCACCCAATAATTTATTTCCTGTGGCTCTGTGCCCCTGTCTAGCAGAGCCACAGTAGTGATGCCCGGTGTGAATTTCTTATTTCCCATCCAGTTGCCAAGATTTTTCTTAGAGGGACAATGAGGAGCTTTGTTTGACATGAATGGGTAGTTTGTTCCAGAGCATGGGAAGTCTCTGGGATAGGAATCTATCCCTCCAGCATGTTCTGTTTATTGTGGTGACAAGGTTTAGGTCCCCGGAGCATGTGGCTCGGAGAGATTGGGATTCCTTTAAATGTAGCATGTCCAACAGATCTGGGTTTGACATGTCTTTGTATGTTAGGCAGAGGTTGACTCTGAGTAGGTGATATATGATGGAGTAGAGCTGGAGTTTTCTGAGACGGTCTGCGTATGGTATATGTTTGAGGCTGGTAATCCTCTTAGTGAGGTATTTCTGTGGTCTTTCTAGCTGTTGTAGGTGTCTTGCAAGGTACATGCCAAATGGGGGATTGTACTCTATAATGGGTCTGATGAGGGATGAGTAGAGAGGAACAATGACCCTTTTTTTCTGGAGGAGAACCCCTTTGTGATGAGGTGTGCCATGTAGAAAGATTTTCTGACTACTGTGGCAATGTGATTATCAAAGGAGAGGCTACTGTCCACCTGTGCCCCGAGATCTCTTATCACTCTTTCAGTGTTTAGTAGGCTACTACCTATGTGGTAGTTCATGGGTACAGTGTTTTTCCCAAAGGGGATGACAATGCACTTCTTAGCATTGAGCTTGAGGCCATTACTTTAACACCAAGCATCAGTCTCAGTGAGGCCCTTTTGTAGAATGTCCACATCATTAGGCGATTCTATTATGGCTCCTAGTTTGCAGTCATCTGAAAACTTTGTTAGCCAAAGACCTGCTGTATTAGCCTGGACTTCTGAGAAGTAAATATCAAACAGGAGAGGACCCAGGACTGAACCCTGTGGTACTTCACTTGTCACTGGTCTGAAGTTGGATTTGGAGTCGGTCACTTTCACTGTGTGGGTTCTGTCAGTGAGCCAGTTGGCCACCCATATTATGATATAGGGATTTATGCGCAGTCTAGTGAGTTTATCTATAATTCCAGAGTGGGGGATGGTGTTGAAAGCCTTGGCAAGGTCAAGATAGGCTGTGTGCACCACCTTACCCTCATCCACAGCTCTGGTGACTGCTTCAAGGAAGTCAAGTCAGGTTTAGGAGACATGCTCTACTTTTTACAAACCCAGACTGAGTGGGGTCCAGAGTTTGGAGGTTACCTATGTCTTTGTTTATCAGCTCTATGATGATACATTCCATGGCCTTGCAGACCAGGCTTGTCAGCCTAATGGGGTGGTAGTTCCCGGGGTCCGTGGTGGCACCCCCTTTGTGGAGTGGGATAACCGTCACTGTGCACAAATTCAGTAGGTATGAAGCCTGAAGTGAGACTATGATTGAACATGGTACTTAGGTGGGGTGCCAGTTCGTTCTGTAGTTCATGCAGGACGCAGCTTGGGATGTTGTCTGGTCCCATGGATGCTGTATTCTTGGCTTTGGAGAGTGCAGTCTTTACTTGTGCATCCGTGATTACAGGGGCTTTTCATTCTTCCAGTATAGAGATGGGCCCTTTGGGAGCTGAGGGAGGGTAAAGTTTGCACTGAATCTATCAGCCAGGATGTTGGTGATATCAGTTGTTTCTGTATATCTAGTGCCATTGTGCTGTAGCTCAGAGCAGATCTGGGTGTTGCCATTGAGATTCTTGACACAGCTGTAGAATGCTTTGTGGTCATCTTTAGAATCAGTGGCAATTTTATTTTCATAACTAGCTTTGGAAGCTTTTATGAGGGATCTCAGCATCTTGCTGAGGCTGACCAGGGAGTTCCTACAATCATAGGATTTTACTCTTTTTTGCAACAGCTTCTTCCTTCTGTTGTAAAGTTTGTTTATGGCAGGGGAGTACCAGATTGGCTTCCTTTTATTCGAGGATAGCATCTTGGTTCTGTAGGGGATGGCACAATCCATGCACTCATGTATATGCTTATACAGTGCATTTGTATAGGATTCAGCAGTTGTACCGCTGCTTCTCATCTGAATGGGTGTCATGAAGTTTGCCACTTCTGCCTTAAGAAGCACGAAGTTGGCTTTGGAGATGTTTTTTATGGTGGTTTCCTTAATCGGGGGTGGGGATGAGATATGGATGTCTAGGGTGATTAGCTTGTAGTCAGATCCGACCAGCGAGGAGTTGACCACAGGCATGGAGCATCGGTTACCCATATTGGTAATGACCAGGTCCAGGATATTGCTGCCCCTGTTGGGGGTATGGACAAGCTGATCCAGGATGTTGGAATTTATGAATTCCAGAAAACTTTGAGCAAATGAGTTAGTACATGAGTAGTCTTCCCAGTTGATGGTGGGATAGTTGAAATCTCCCATTATTAGGGTACTGGATTGTACCTTAATTGTGTCCAGTATATCAAGAAATGTGGAGTGGGTATCCTGGGGCATGGCAGGGGATCTGTAACAAGCTGCAACCTGGATTGCAGTCTTACCCAGTGTTAGTTGCACTTGAATAATCTCGGATGCATTATGTTGAGCAACTAGCCTGGAGGTGTGGATACCCTTAATGAATATGGACACGCCTCCTCCTTTAGTGTTTCAGTCCAAGATAGGTGGCCGAAAGGTGTGGTATGAATTATAGCCTGATAATGCAGGGGTGCTCTTTGGAGACTTGAACCAGGTCTTGGTCACTGTACAGATGTCGATGTTCTCTATCTTAAGGAATGCCTCAATTGAGTGCATTTTGAAGTTTAGACTTCTAGCACTGAGTAGCATTACCCTCAGATTTTGCTTGCTTGTACCTGCTATGGTCGTACGTTTGTCATTTGAACCTTGCCTAAAAAAGGCACTATAGGGGTGGCAAGAGCCTTAGCCAGTATCCGGAATCCCAGGGGAGACAAGTGCAGGCCATCTCTGGCAAAGCATCGTGGTCTGTCGAGCATGTCATCTCAGGCAGAAAGATACTGGATCCCCTTAGAATGACACCAGAAGCTTAGTCAATTGTTGAAGTCATTCATTTTGTCCTTGTACTATGGTATCATTCTGGGCGATGGCAGGATGCTACTCAGGGCTAGAATCATACCTGCCTGGGCTACATGATCCGAGAGCTCCTCAATGTCTCTTTTCATGTAGTCCAGGGAGGTACGTCTCAGGTCATTCACACCAACATGGACAATGACAGAGTCATATTTGTACTTGTTGTGGAGTGACCTGAGTACATGTATTATGTGGCGGATCCTGGCACCTGACAGGCAGCTGGCAGTAATTTTCTCCTTGTTTAGCCTGGTGAGTGGGACATCAGTGTGCCTGACTATAGAGTCGCCTATGACTAGTGTGTTGGGTACATTGTTTTGCCTTATGGGCTGAGGTTGAGTGGCACACTGATTTTGTGGGCTATGTGTCATTTGGGTGGTGTTGGGGGGTGGTGTTTGCTTGCATTTCAGTTATGGAGGTCTCTATTGTTTGGGCAAATTTTTATTGAGAGCCACTGCAAATGTAGGTGCGTGTTTTGTGTTACTATGTGTGGGTTTAGGTGGTATAGGTTTTGATGGGCTATGTGTTGAGTGTGGTGTGGTGCAGGTGTTTACCTTCTCCTCTTGGCTGACTAGTCCAGTTTTGGCTGGGGAGAGCTTGGCTTCCAATTTGGCTATAAGTCAAGTGCATCAAGGATGGTCAAATAAATACACCAACATTGTGTTTTGTCACCTGTCCACTTTATGATTTTCAAGAACAATGATAACAGTATTAATAAGTAGAGTTAAGTTTTTTTGTAGGTTGTTTTCCTTTTAGAGACAAGTGACTGTGAGCTCCAGTGTGATCTAGAGTGCTTCTTTGCTAAAGATGAAACAATTAGAAAAACCTCTGACTCAGAGGTGTTGATTTTTATCCTATGCCCAATGAGTGAATTGTTCTCTGTAGGTAAGAGGGAAAAGCTACCTCAGGTAGAGTAGTTCAAATATTCTGAGGTTGTATTCAAGAGTGGAGAAGAGAACATTTGTGTGGCACTACTACATGTGTTCTGGAGTACTGTGATCTTGAAACAGGAACTGAGAGACAGGAAGAAGTTTTCAATGTATATATTATTCTCACCTCTGACCATGATCTTTGGGTGATGACTAAAAGAATGAGACTGTAAATACAGTAAATTATATAAGGTTTCTTTGTCTAGTAGATAGATGGGTTTGCACTTTGTGATAGGAGGGGGTAGCTTGACAACCTAAGATGCTGTTATACCTCTGAGCTTAGAGCAGTTAGTTTGTGTTATTTAAGCACCTCATGGAGATTTCCCTTTGGTGCCTCCCACTGGAAATACACCAGGCACAACCACCAAAAAAGGCCCTGGGATAGACTAAGGGCACATGGGTGGAACTATATCTCTATTTGCCTTGCAATATCTGAGGATCTAGTATATGAATAAGACTCCTATTGTGAATAGGGAGGTCTAGGTTGCAGTTTGCTTTCTGTGTGACCCTCACCAATGCAAGTAGTTTAGAAGACAGATGAATATCTGGCTGGCTGGTTGGCTGGATGCATGGATGGATGGACAAATAAATGGATCATTCACTTTCCTGTTAGAAATAATGTAATTTATAGCTGATGCTGCCATCACCCTGCCTTTTCTTATGTGAAGATGCTCTATAATACTATAATATAAATTAATCCTATGTGCTTGCTTAACTACTTTTTCTGTTTATGCCACAAGAGTACTTAAGTGGTACAGTAAAACATGTGTAATGCTTCTACTGGTAAAAAATACAAAAAAAAAAATGCTGAATGCTGTTTCTCATTTGAAAACCTGTCACGTGAGACTGGTTGTGTTTGTTTCAGATGGATTTGGTGCACACCATTGGAGAAAGTGCAGCACTTGGAGCACATGGCGTTGTCCTGTGGGGAGACATTGAATTTGCAAGAAACACTGTAAAGTTTTTTTATTTGTTATTCTATGGTAAATAGAAGTATGTGGAACATATCAATATGTTAAGACTGGCAACACTACTCCTAGTACTGAACAGGTCTGAGTCATATTTTGGCTGTGGTGATGAGATTAGACTGTGATCATTGTCTTCCAAAGAACAGCTTTTGTCCCTTACAAATTGGTTGCACAAGTCACCTTGATTTTAAGATTGAAGATGCTATATGGGGCTTACTATGTCATGACAGTTATTCAACACATGAAACAGGCTAGATAGTACACAAATGCACATCACCATTTTCTTAATCACAAAAGTAATTCCTCCTAAAGTACTCAAAAATTAAAAGTAATACAACTCAAATTTGGGAGTTATATATAGAAATAAATGAAAAACATCCACAATCTTGGGAATAGAAGCACTATGTAATGAGACGTGGAAGCCTCCCGGGCTTAATTGTGAGTTTTGTTGTGAGGCTGTGTGCACAAAACTTGATCTTTTTATCTGTTTTTAATTGCTTTTCTTTGAGGTGTAGCAACATTGCAGATTGTATATACAGAGTTCAGAAACAGGATATGGGGAACCTGCAGCAGAATAAAGAAGTAAAAACTCAGGTTTTGCACATACAAGACTCAAACTTACAAAGTGGATCCACAGTGCAGAGAGAGCTCCAAGCATCCCAACATATTGCAACCAACAATGAGCAGTCTATCTCCAAGAACATACGAGGAAACGGTGAAATGATCATTTTACTGCTGTATTAATTCATAATATGTCAGCATTATCTTTTGTAATTGTAAAGTCTCACAATCACATAAGGGTATACATTTTAGGATCCCTTGTTCCAGTGCTTTGCTCAATTAACTGTCAACCAGCTGCATTTGGACCAGAATAGGGATCTCCCTAAATAATTGCTTCAGGACCAGGAAAGTTATTTCAGTGATGCTGACACTGTAGTTGTCTGTCCCATTTTTGCTTTATATTGATGTGACAGAGTATCCCTTGCTTCTGCTTGTGTTTATGAATGAACAGAGCTGTTTTAAAGTTTAACTTTACGAATTTCACCATCTTATTATTCATTTAGAGGATTAGCTTCTAATGTCACTGCAATTGATAGTATCCATTTTTTCAGTCTCAGTGATATTTTGCTGTAGGTTTATAGGATTCCATTGTCTTAAAGGAAAATAATACATTTATGCCAAATAGAAAGTACAGTTTGTACTGCACACAGTTTCATTTTAATCCAGCAAATGGAATAATGTGACATTAAAACTGCTGGCATGCATCAGCTGGAGAAAGCAATCTAGCTTCAACATTTATATCTTGGGGGTATGGGGGCTTAGCCCCCCAACTTAATTTGTTTTTCTGATGTCTGGTTTTCTTTTACATACTTTGGTAAAACCCAATTAGGTGGGGGGACTACACCCCAATGTGGGGGGCTGTGCCCCCCACCCCTCCTAACTATATATACTAACACCAGGATTGTACCACAGTGGGGAAAAGTACATATACCTTTGACTTGCCTTAGAGTACTACTTGTCAATGAAATGAGTTTTAGGTGAAATTAACTTTAGGTGATTTGGTCTCAGTGAAATGGGTTTCACTGAAATGTTTTTTCAGTGAAGTGATACGAATCCTTTGAGACCATATGTTGTCAAAGCCACCATGGCTGCAGAACTTTGTAGCCAGTTTACATGCAACAAAAATGGACGATGGTTAAGAAGGAATCTGGAAACAAATACTTACCTTCATCTAGACAGACAAAATTTTCAAATTCAAGAACATACTGATCGTCACAGTATTTTATTTAATTCAATAGGAACACTCAGGGAACAAATGCAGAAAATGAGAACAGATTTTCAGTGCCAGTGTTATGAAGGCTGGATGGGAGAAAGCTGCAACATGCCAGAAAGCAGAGGAACTAGGCCACAGTTGGTCGTATATATATATATATATATATATATATATATATATAGAGAGAGAGAGAGACAGAGCAGCATTTTGTGGAATATTGACTTGGGACAGCTTGCTATGTGGCATTTTTATTTATTTTTGTGGACATTGAATTTCCATTCATTATCATAAAACAGTGACTTTTATTAGGTTTGTTCAAAGCTGAATTATTTATAGAATCCGTATTAAAGTAATACAATAACAAAATAACCACATTTTTCTATTAAATGGTATTATAGTTTGTGTATCAACAAAAATGTAATAGAATATTTTTTAACAAGCATATATGTGTACTATAATGTGCATTTTTTTGCAAACAAGTACTAGCACTAAATGTTCTTTATAAGACCTCATGGATACAGTACTAATGTTATAACATTTCTTATTCGCGTGATGAAGTACTTGCACTTTTATATAATTTCATGTGTTCACATGCCAGTTCTCTTCCACTGGGCCATTCAAACCTAAAGCCTTGTAATGAGGCATTACTGCTGTAGAAACACAGTGCAACAAAACCACAGATAGTGAAGATGTTCCTGTTGGATGCATAATGCTTTTATTGATAATATTTTAGAATCATTAAAGTACCATCCCACATATTTCCACTCAAATTGTCTTTTGTAGAATATGAACAGCCAAAGTATGTGTTTCAAGGGAATTGAGTATGTGACAGTTTGTGTAAACTGCGATGTACTGAGTACTGTGAACTCTGAACTGTGAATAATGGAAAAATACTGAACAAACAAGATTCTGCCTGAAGGCAGGAAATGTGCCTTTTATGGAAGTATATCCGATTTTCTCTTCTGCCTAGAAATATGATGATGTGAATTGTCTTATGTTTACAGGTAAACCTTTGATTGGTTAATTGCCCTGTGTAATTGGTTCGGTTTTATATTTTTGTACTGTCAGCAATAACAACAGTATTTAAGCTTGTTTATTCCTTTGTTCTGGGAGTCTCCCTGGTACTTTCCATGAGGCTCCAGCACGTGTGTACTGTTAGTTAATAAAAGCCACTGAAAGAGAGAAAGAAATGTATCTGTCTTCATTTTTAAATTAATGTACGACTTTACAATTGGTGCCGTTTACTCGGATCTGAATTAAGAGCAAGCTGCAGCAGTTGAGAACTAAATGAAATACTGCTAAAAGGGCCCACAACAGATTTTTGTTTCTGTAGTATTTCTTTCATTTTTCTGTCCCTGTCTGCCTTCCAAAGTTTTATGAACAATTTTTTTTTCTATCTGACAAAGTTATGATTTCTCTCCTTCAGTCGTTTTAAGGTAAGTGGCTTTGAATACGCAGTATGAGAGTGGGGTTAATACGGAAAATAAACTGGTGTCATACGTATGAAAGGAGGAATGAGAGTTGGGAATAAGACGTTTTTATAACATCTTAGCTAAACCTGTGGTAAACAGGTATAGCTTATTGTATGAGAGCTGGGTAAAAAGACGTTTTTATAATGCCTTAGCTAAACCTGTGGTAAACAGGTATAGCTTATTGTATGAGAGCGGGGTAAAAAGACATTTTTATAACGCCTTAGCTAAACCTGTGATAAACAGGTATAGCATTTTGTATGAGAGTGGGGTAACAAGACGTTTTCATAACGCCTTAGCTAAACTTGTGGTAAACAGGTATAGCTTATCGAGTGATAGTGGGGTACTGAGTGAAAATGGGAGCGAGTGCGGGAAAAATAAATGAGCCAGAAAAAGGTACACCAGCTGATTATATGTTTTATCGGGTGTCCCGCGACAGTTGTATGTTTTTAGATCAGTGGATCGCCCTTACTAAGGACGACGGCGATCTTGCTTTTCTGGAAAATGGTAGTTTTAATAAAGATGTTCTGACTAATTTACGAAAAAAATTAAAAAAGAAAGGAAAAATACCAGGGTTGTGTTGGGCAGCTTTTAATGATTGGATGTGTGAGGCAAAAGAACGGGAAAAAGATTTGGTCATTAGTAGTCTTAAGGATAGTCAACAAAAGTTAAAAGAGCAGATAAAGGAACTGCGACAAACTACTAAGAAACTAGATATAGCTAATGGTAAACGTTTAAAAGAACCACCCTTTAAGGTATTATATCCGGTACAAGAATTAAATAAACTACAGATGATAATCCATGGTTTCCCCCACCCCCTACGGCTCCTCCACCACTATATCAACCTTCACAACTACAGGATGGAACTGTTAGTTCTACAATACAGAGTGAAGGCTGGTGGACGAAAGAGCAAATCATTCCGGACCCCAGATGGGGAGATCAGGTGATAGGAGGCAAGCCTAGCCGACTGGCTATAGAACAACCTGACCAAATAGATACAGGCAAATCATCCCCTAGAGTATCCCGCTCTAAGATGAAGAAACAGCACAAAAGAAAAGTGCAAATGCTTTTGGACCCTAGGTCCAGTCAGCCAAAAATATCTCAAAACAGGAAAACGGTTTATTCACACAAGGGTAAATATTATAAGCAATGCCCAATTATGGTTAAGGACAAGGATGGTTACATTAGTCCAGATAAATCTCATCAAAGCTTTACTTCCGATTCGAGCACGAGCTCATCAGATGAAGCAGGAGTATTTCTACTGAGGGAGGTTCCAAATCCAGCACATGCTAGAGATGCAGAACAACCGGCTACTGTAGTCGTACCTAGGGCATGATCAGCATTTGATTTTCAAGCTATTACTAAATCACTTCCGCCCATTCGTAATAACCCAACAAAGTTTCAACGCATATTAGCAGGGCACATATGTTTACAAAATCCTACTATAGAAGAAGTTAAAGCTGTCCTCCAATACGCTGTTCCAGCTGATCTGATGAAACGTATCTGGGATCATGCTAATGTCCCCACCCCAATACCAAAGCATAACACACACGGGGAAAACGGTTTTGAAGCAGCTAGACAATGAATAGTTGATGCTATTATCATCATAGTGCCACCTACCCCAAATTGGTCTAAGATTAAGTCAGTCATACAGAGAGAAGATGAACCTATAGATGAATACTTACAATGACTTACTGATGCCTTTGAGGCATATTCCAGATACCCAGAGCCCACCAAAGAGCCAGCACAGAGCGGGCTGTCAGCTGCTTTTGTGGATGGGTTATGCCCTCAAGTGAGAGATAAATTAAAATAAGTATGTTTGAATTGGCCTAGTCTGGGCCTGCATGAGTTAGTTCAGCAAGTACAATACCTATCTGACCATTTGGCTAAAGAAAAGAAGGATTTACAGGAAAAATTAGTACAAGCACAAATTCAAATGTGTAACACTCTGGGCAACCCGGTCACTGAGGTAGAGGACGAGGGCGGGGAAGGGGGAGGGGTAGAGGTCACAGTCCAGCTACTTAGAATAAACAAAACTATCAAAGTACACAACCCACCCAACCCCAGAATCCAAGTAATCAGAATGAATGCTTCAATTGTGGCCAGATAGGCCATTGGAAAAATGAGTGTCCATATTTGGCAGAGCAACCTTAACCATACACTGAGGCGCCACAACAATGGAATTCTAACTGGACGCCAAACCCTCGACAACAACCACAATGAAGGTTCCCTGAACAGAAACAACAGCAGTTGTACCCCTTCCTTCCTGTGGATCAGGGCGGGCCACATATTATGTTACTAGTTAAAAATAAACCATATCCATTTTTAATTAATACCAGAGCAACTAAATCTATGCTAACTAGCAGAAAAGCCGTGAATATTTCACTTTCTAATAAAGTAACTAAAGGAGTAGGTGTCTCTGGTATACCATTCGAGTATTCTGAAACCGTCCCGGTCCCAATAACTTTGGGACCGTTGCAGGATAATCATGCCTTTTTAGTAGGACCATCAGCGCCTTTAAATTTATTAGGACGAGACTTGTGTAAAATGGGGGCCACCATCTTTTGCACAGCTGATGGAGTCAATCTCCAAGTACCTTCAGACCAACAAGACACTACTTCAGCAGCCTTGGATGATACCATCACATTGCAATCAATGTGTATTCAGTCAGATTCTAACAGAAATGAAGATTTACACTCCCTAGCCTCTTGCTTGTGGACAACTCATGATAATGATGTAGGATTTTTGACTTCAGCTATCCCTGTAAAAATAACTCTAAAACCTGGAGCAAAGTTGCCGCAAGTACCACAGTACTCTCTGATGGCTGAGGCTATTTCTGGTATAGCCCCTGTTATTTCTGCACTAGCACAGCAAGGGATAATAGTACCCACCACAAGCCTGTGTAATACTCCGATATTACCAGTAAAGAAACCTGGTAAACAAGCTTACAGATTTGTAAAGGATTTACGGGAAGTTAACAAAGCAGTTATGCCTGTCTTCCCAATTGTGCCAAACCCTGCCACTATTTTAAGCTGTATCCCACCCACAGCTAAATGTTTTACAGTAATAGATATTTCATCAGCTTTTTTCCCTATCCCAGTAGGGATAGTCAATATTTGTTTGCTTTTACCTACAAAGGGCAACAGTATACTTAGACCTGATTGCCCCAGGGGTATGTAGAATCTCCGACTTTATTTTCAAGGGAAATGCATAGGCAATTACAAAATTTACAGCTACCGTCACGTTCAGTTCTAGTCCAATATGTGGACGGTATACTTATAGCCTCCACAGACAGTAATGCCTGTAAGAAAGATACTCTTTTAGTGTTAAAATTTCTAGCCGCACGTGGATTTAAAGTGAATAAATCAAAATTACAATATTGTCAAGATAAAGTACAGTATTTGGGACACATAATTGAAATGGGTTCTCGCCAGATACTCCCAAACCATATCAGTTCTATTCAAACTGCACCTCGTCCTGTAACCCAGATGCAACTTAGAGAGTTCCTTGGTCTAGCAGGATACTGCAGATAGTGGGTGTCTAATTTTTCAGAAATTACCGCCCCTCTGTTGCAACTCTTAAAAAAGGACATTACAGACCCTCTACCCTGGACGTCACAGCATGATGAGGCTTTTTAGGCAATCAAAACAGCCCTGGTAAATCCTTCTGCTTTAGGGTTACCGGACTATTCTAAACATTTTGTTTTCTTTTGTTGTGAACAAAATAGGACTGCTCTGGGTCTCTTAACCTAGCAACGCACTGGAGGATACCGACCAATTGCTTACTATAGCACTCAATTGGATCCGGTTGCTCCAGCTTGCTTATGGGCTGTGGCAGCTGCTGCCGTCTTGGTAGACATGGCAGCTCCACTAACCCTGGGACATGACACTGTACTAGCAGTCCTGCATGCTGTTCAAGCCTTACTTCTGAAAACTAAAACACAATATGTTTCAAATGCACACCTTACTAAGTATGAAATAAGTTTAATCGGAAATCCTGCTTTACAAATTAAACACTGCCCACCACTAAACACTGCCTCTTTAATACCAACCTCAGACGAGGGCGAACCACATGATTGTGTGTTAGTAGTTAACTCTGTTCTTTCTCCTAGGTTGAATTTATTTGATACTCCTTTGCAAAATCCTGATTTAGTTCTTTTCGTTGATGGATCCTGTTTAAGAATAAACTCCGGAAAATTCCAAGCTGCTTCGTCAGTCTGCACACTGACTGAAGTATTGCAATCAGCACGATTACCTACAGGCGCCTCCGCGCAGGCCACGGAATTAGTGGCATTATCACATGCATGTAAACTAGCTAAAGACAAGTCTGTTACTATTTATACTGATTCCCATTATGCCCATGGTGTTGTTCATGATTTTGGCATATTATGGAAAGAACGAGGGTTCTTAACATCTTCTGGAACACCCATTAAAAAACATTTTTATATCAATAATTTATTACAAGACTTATTGTTATCTTCTGAAATTGCTGCTGTTAAATGTACAGCCCATCAATCCAATGACACTTTCGAGAGTAAAGAAAATAATTTTGCTGACTGGGCTGCTAAACATGCTGCTTTCTCACAAACTGTTCAGGGTCACTTTTTGCAGCCATTACAATCTATGAAAACTTTTGATGAAACAGTACTAAAAGCTTTACAGAATGAGGTTTCAGAATCAGAAAGAAAAACATGGCTGGTTTAAAATTGTTTTAAACGATCTGATTTAATTTGGCAACATCCAGATGGCAGATTGGTCTGCCCCCTATCCATGCTAAATTCCCTCATTAAAGCTTATCATTTGCCAGCCCATGTTGGGGTACAAGCTTTAATAAAACAAATCCAAAAGGATTGGTTTGCCCCAAAGCTTTCTGTTTCTGTACAGCACTTTGTGAGCAAATGCTCCATTTGTTTACAGTACAATATTTCCAAAGGCACAATGGCTCCCGTACAACCCTTACTAAAACCATTGGGACCATTTTGTGCTTTGCAATGGGATTTTATTGAATTACCACGCTGTGCACATTTTAAATATGTTTTAACTGTTGTTGATGTTTTTCTGGATGGTTAGAAGCATACCCTTGTGCGAAAAATGATGCTATCTCAGTTGTTAAGAAACTTTGTTATGATTTTATACCTCAATCTGGTGTCCCTTGTTATATATATTCAGACCATGGAACACATTTTACAGCTCAATTAATTGACTCACTGTGTACTATGTTGGGCATCACTCTAAAATTTCACTGTCCATATAGACCGCAGGCATCTGGAATCATAGAACGCATGGATCAAACACTGAAAACTAGACTAGCAAAAATTACTACTGAAACAGGCCTCACTTGGGTACAGGTCTTACCACTAGCTTTGCTCTCTATGAGAGCACAAGTACATCCTACTAAAGGTCTTTCTCCTCATGAAATTCTAATGGGCCGACCTATGAGCATGCCCATGACTCCACCACCACCCTTTTCTGAGTACGATGTCTTTGATCATGATGTTATTGTATACTGCACTTCTCTTGTTTCTTTCTTACAGTGTTATCACCATCAAGTAGCAGTGGCACAACATAACCCTGATCCTTTTACATCTTCTGAACTACAACAAGGTGATTGGGTGTACGTCAAGTCTTTCTCCAGAAAAACAGCACTGCAACCTCGTTGGAAGGGGCCTTACCTGGTCCTATTGACAACCTCTACAGTGGTATGATTACAAGGCTCACCAACCTGGATTCATATATCACACATTAAGAAAGTCGTCCCTTCCGAAGATCAAACACCTCTACCTTTCACAGCTCCAGAATCTCCACCTATCGCTTCCCGTACTCACAGCCATACTGTTCCTCCACCTGATAATGTCTGACATTTTTACAATCAGAACACTTCACCATTCCAATACAATTCCACCAAAACCACCATTTCTACTAAGGTACTGTAAAACAATCTTGGTGGTTATTTTTGCTGTTCTTATATTTCTGCTATGGCCATTTCTATTTTCCACTACAGTAACACCTCATGCCAAAAGAACTGCATGGTATCCACCATTCAATACCTACCAAGCTATAAAATATACTTATGCATCATCCCTTAATGTCTCCAATTGCTGGATCTGCACTGCCATTCCTATGGTTCATGGGGGATTGATGCTAAATATAGTTCCTTTAGGGATTGAAGAGACATGGATGAATCTGATCTATGACACATCAAGAGTTATTTCGAAACACAAAGTAGCATTACAGTTGTCTGTCCGTCAAAATGGAACTGTGTGTTTCCAGAAACTTGATAAAATCAGAGTAGGGTGGAGCCATTGCAACAAAACAGTGGTATATAACTGCACTGCATGGGGTTGTGTATCAGATTTCTCACCTATATCAAGAATTGTAAAAAACTCTATAGCTAACATTTCCCAGAAAATAGAAACTGTCTACTGGAAAATATTTGAAGGGCGGCAGAATGCTGAGAATCACTTTAAGCCTATCAATATCACCATTAAAGTAGAGAACTGTTATTTTGTGTGCAAAAGAAAGGCATATAAATGGCTACCAGGAAACTGGTCTGGCAGCTGTTTCCTGGGTTACCTAGTTCCAGCTATCCGACATGTATCTACATTACCTAGGAGAAAAATTCGGAATGTTCGAGAGGTCAAGAAGCCTGCCAATCTGGTAGGTAAAGTCGATGCTTCATGGATCTATCATCATGACCTGGCTCATGCTAGTACCAAAGGACTGTCCCATATGGACTTGGGTGATGATGTAATATCATGGGCTGGTATAATTCCGTCATACAGAGCAGTGAAATCAATTTGGGAACTGAAAAAGTTATCTAAACTGCTCGAAATTTTGAACAATGCTACATTTTCTGCCTTAGAACTAGTAACTGATGAACTGGCTGCTATGAGGACTGTAGTACTCCAAAACCGTATGGCCCTTGATTTCACCCTAGCGGCAAAAGGAGGAACTTGCGCTTTAATCCAGGAGGAGTGCTGTACATTTATTCTTGACAATCAGCACGAAAGTGAAAGTCACCTTGAACTGATTCAGAGAATTTCCAAACTTTCAGAGGCCAAAGATGCCGATAGCTCAACATGGGCTTGGTTGACCAACCTTTTCTCAGGTTGGGGAGGTGGACTGTTGAAGCGGATTTTGTTAGTTGCAGTATTAGCAATTGTTGCTTTCATTGTCTTATTTTTAATCAAAACACTGATTTTGAAATTAATGTCCTCAAAAGCTGTGAAAAAAGTGCCTAAATGTTATATGCCTGCAACTATGACTGTAGATAATGAAATGAAAATGTCTCTCAATGATGAAAAGACTAGTAGCATGGTTATGCTAGATTTGTGGCAGATGTATGACAGGTTAAATGATGATGCTTACACAGCATCAAATGGGGGATTATAGAATATGAACAGGCAAAGCATGTGTTTCAAGGGAATTGAGTATGTGGCAGTTTGTGTAAACTGAAATGTACTGAGTACTGTAAACTCTGAACTGTGAATAATGGAAAAATACTGAACAAACAAGATTCTGCCTGAAGGCAGGAAATGTGCCTTTTATGGAAGTATATCCAATTTTCTCTTCTGCCTAGAAATATGATGATGTGAATTGACTTATGTTTACAGGTAAACCTTTGATTGCTTAATTGCCCTGTGTAATGATTTAATTGGCTCGGTTTCATATTTTTGTACTGTCAGCAATATCACCAGTATTTAAGCTTGTTTATTCCTTTGTTTTGGGAGTCTCCCTGGTACTTTCCATGAGGCTCCCACACATGTGTACTGTTAGTTAATAAAAGCCACTGAAAGAGAGAAAGAAATGTATCTGTCTTCATTTTTAAAGTAATGTACGACTTTACAATTTATATGGATGGAGTAGCACTATTTTATTTTACCATCTGATTCTAGCAGGATTTCAGCAGGGCATTATTGTGCATAATGGAGACAGAAAATTAAAATACTGATTCATACTTTTGTAACCATATATATAGCCACATATGATTACTCAGGAATTAACAGCAAATGCAAAAGAACCAAAAATAGTGGATCCCAATAATATGCCATGTGTGTACATATATATATATATATATATATATATTTATATATATATATATATATATATATATATATATATATATATATATATATATACGCACATATATATAATCATATATATATATATATATATATATATATATATATATATATATATATATGGGTCTAGGACACATGCTCGACCAGTATATGTCCGAATCACAAAACATCGAACACACATACATGAAAGCGCTTAACATCGAAAAGCGCTTCCGTGTATGTGTAGTTCAAAAAGAAAATCTACGTTTCTGCACCCCCCACACCCCCTACTTTATTATTCTTACTCCGAGATCACACTACAGTGGGGAAAAGGGAATTTTCCCTTACAAACACTGTAGTCCGATCTACAAAACAGGCACACATACACAGAAGCGCTTGTCGATGTTAAGCGCTTTCATATATGTCTGTTCGATGTTTTGTGATTCGGACATATGCTAGTCTAGCATGTGTCTGGATCCCATATATATATATATATATATATATATATATATAAATATATATGTATATATTTATATATACGGTACATATATATATATATATGGGTCACCTTCATTTGACCGACACGCCGATTCGCCGACACGCGGAAGAGGAGCGCGAACGGACCGACAACGCAGTTGACCGACACGCTGGAATCCCGACAGCCGGAAGACCGACAAGGGGAATGTGTAAGCGCGACTTGGTAAGTATGCGATAGTGAGGGATTTAGGATTAGGGAGTGGACAGGTAAGTGTGCAATAGTGAGGGATGTAGGGTTAGGGTGTGTGAAAGGTGAGTGTGCGGTAGTGTCGGAGTTAGGGTTTGGGTAATGTAAGTGTGTGTTAGTGACGGGTTAATGTTTTAGGGTGGGTTAAGTGAGTTAGGATTAGGGTGCAGGTAGGGTGAGTGTGCGGTAGTGTCGGACCTTGGGGTTAGGGGTGGGTAAGTGAGTTAGGGTTAGGGTGTAGGTAGGGTAAGTGTGCGGTAGTGTCGGACCTTGGGGTTAGGGGTGGGTAAGTGAGTTAGGGTTAGGGTGCAGGTAGGGTAAGTGTGCGGTAGTGTCGGACCTTTGGGTTAGGGTTTGGGTTAGGGTTAGTGGATATGTTATGTAGTGTACTGTGTTGTTTTCGTGTAGTGTGTCGGTGTAATGGTGTTCGGTGTTTTGCGTTGTCGGTATTTTTTGTTGTCGGTCTTTTGGTGTCGGTGATTTGTGTTTCGGGGGTTTGGCGTTTCGGTAAATCGAAGGTGATCCATATATATATATATATATATATATATATATATATATATATATATATATTTTTTTTTTTTCAACTGAAGGTGTCTTCAGATAACTAAGAACTGAAGCAGATTACTAGTACATGCACATGTATCCAGCGAGAATTAATTTTTTTATGCCCTGTAAGAAAGAAAACATCTCAGTTGGCAGCCAGTCGGGATGAGAAATTGACACTGATCTGCATCCCAACAAGACAACACTTACTGACAGGTTGAACAACCAGTGTTCTCTACTGTGGTAGCCATTAAGTGACAAAACTTTATACACATTGCAGTGGCTGCACTGAATGTGATTGAAGATCAAATGGATGACGGTAGGGTTTGACCTAATGCGAAGCACTTCATGTTATTAAATACATGCAGAGTGCTCATCTTAGGGTGAAAGCCTGCACTCAGCTTCCCAAAAAAGATATTATACCATTATCTCACTCCACAATAAATGGTAGAGGAAGTGACCCCAACAAGAAAGCACTTACTGTAAAGTATAAGAGCCAGTGCCTTTAGCTGTGGTACTCATCATGTGACAGATCTCAGCCTCATGTCCAAAATTAGGCACTCTTTGCTGACCTTTAACACTATTGATACCCCAACTAAAAGAACTTACAAATGTAAATCACAAAAAGTGCCATTGGTGGAGTACAAATAGTAGGTGATTTGGACATGCAAAAATGGTCTGCAATCTTGGGCACTTCTATACAGGAAAGTTACAACCTGCACCTTTTCAAATGCTCCTGGCATCATCTTTTTTGAATTTATCCAATAAAAATATGGATAAAGGATAAAAAAATGGAACTGACTGGTACCCCAACACAAAATCACTTACTACTGAGTGGAACAGCGAGTGCCTTCTGTTGTAATGTTCGTCAAGTGACATAAAGCTACTATCATAACATGCCTGTATCATTCTATCCGCAACAAAGGATTCTACCTGCATGGACTGCCCTAACATTAAGCACTTACAATAAATATGTCCTGCAGAGTGGTCATGTCAGGATGAAACCTTGCATTCCAATGAACAAAGCTGTACTCTTGTCTACTATCCACAATCACAAGCTTCTGAAGAAGAAATTACACTGATGTGTACCCCAACAAGGAAGCACTTACTGAAAATTGGAACAGCCAGTGCCTCCTGCTGTAGTACTCATCATCTGTCAGGGCTTTTACTTATCTCCATGTCTGCACTTATTTGTCAAAGGTGTAGAAGTGAACAGCTTTTTCTGCCCTAACAGAGAGCACTTACAATTTTCAAAGTCATGCAAATTGCTTATATTAAGGTGAAACCAAGCTTCAAACTCTGTAGAATGTCTACATCTTCCACTTTTTGGCTATAAAATGTTAAAGTTTATCTGACTCAATCTAGATTGGTAGATCTTCAAAAAGAACTTACTGCAATGTTTAAGGGTATTTGCCTTCAGTTTTAGTATGCATCTTGTGACAAAATATATCATTATGGTTGCATTCATTGTACTGTAATTCTACAGAAACATTATGTTCCTCATAAAATTTACTGATCTGCCTTAAGCTATTGATGATACCCACATATCGCTACTGAAATAATTCAGTACACCACCTGTAGTAGAGAAAGTGACTATAAAACAATTGTAACACAACAGTGGACAAACTGAAATGAGCTTGACACAGATGTCAAATTTCCCTGCTGACCTACTCCACTTAATTATACCCTAAGACTGTGCCAGTCAACAATTCAAAAAATGAAAGTACTTTCTAGGTGTTTCTTTGATAGATTTTGGATCCCTCAGGAATCTAAATGCCTACATTTCCATTTGCATAAACTGAGTCTTTTTATCTTTGGTTTCTCTGCCTGTCTTGATGCTCTCCCTCATGAAGAAGCTTGAATTCTACACATTTGTATTTTGGTGGTAAGCAGTGCCCCTTCTTTTATAGAAGCATGTATCACTTAAGGGCCCCTGGAACATATAGCACACAAAAACATTTATGAAGCTCCTCCCCTTTTTCTCAGTCATTTACACATTCTATTAGAGACCCATTAGAGAGACAATAGGAGACTCAGGAGTTCTAATATCCACAGAGAGCAGTTAGCATAGCTTTCATGTTACAGAGAATCATCATCTTCTAAAGTAGACAAAGTTTTAGCTCAGTGAATGTCAAAAATATTCTGAAATTCTAGGTTTCATATCAAATACCCAAATGAGAATCTCTCTTTAGCTACTTAAGAGCACCTGAGGATAACTTAATTTTAGAATAAAAGCTTGTAATGTGACTGTTACTTAACACTTGACATACCCATATCCGGATGCTGCAACCCTGCACTCCAAGAGATAATTCCATTTGCATGCAACAATGAGAAACAGGAAAGATCACAAATTATATGAATCCAGTAAAAAAGCAATATATAGATTACCTTCCTAGAATTGGAAGCACAATTTAGTAAGATGACAGCATGCCTTCTGCCATACTGAAAAGCATGCAGTTTGGTGGACGTCTACACTGATTTTCTCAGTAAATGAAGGGGAATGCCCTTGTTTTGCTTCACATTGACTAAAAGCTGAACAAAGTGTGTGTTAAGCAAGGAGTTCACACAGCAAAATTGTAGTCAAATTACAGAGCTGCAATTATAAGAAATTGAGCTACCTTCTTTTTCTTCTTGTGGTTCACTTCAGTGTAGAAAGTTCCACAAGAAATGTGGTTCATTTGGATCCTGAGGAAGATCTTGCCAAGAAAATAAAATTCAGAGATTCTTATTTCTGAATGGGGATTTTACTGCTCTTGTCAACTGTCCCTACTAATTCCAAAGATCACTGTGAAACAGATCACTGATCAGTGCTGTGAAGAGTTTCTTTCCATGAGGCTGCTTCCACCCATTCATACCCCAACATAAAGCACTTACAACTTTACATTACTGAAAGTACAATTGCTGGAGTATGACTAGCACTGGATTTGAATAAATGATACTCTGACTGGCATCATCCGTAGGCCAAAGCTGAAGATGTGCCCAGCCAGAAATAATCAAGCTCTGAGCTTGATTTTCCTGTATATCATCCAAAATTCAAACTTACTTAAATTGTTCGCATTATACTGACACTTTCAATGCATGGTTGAAACAGTCTTGCACAAATCATTTTTAACTTTATTGTTAATCATCCAAAAATGGTAAATGGAGGAGGAGTGACACTGACCTGTACCCCAACAAAAAACACTTACTGGAGAGAAGCACAAACAGTGCCCTCTGTTTTATTACCCATCAAGTGACAACAAGCTTGTTTCACTATAGGCATACATCATTGAATAAGCTGTATGCATTGTCTGCCCTAACATAAAGCACGTACTATTTAACTAACTCACAGAGTGCTATTGTTAAGGATGAAACCTTGCATTCATTTTACAAATTGATACCATTTTAAAAGCTGGTTTCAGAAGACCTCATATGTAATGGAATGCTCTAATTTTGCTCCATGATAAATGGTAGAAGCTGAAGTGACACAGATCTGTACCACAAAAAGAAAGAACTTACTGCAAAGTATAAGAGCCATGGTCTTTAGTTGTGGTACACTTCACATGATAGATCTCAGACCTATGTCCAGAGTTAGGGACTCCTTGCTGCTTTTTCCCTGCACTCACACCCCAACTAAAAGCACTTACAAATCTACGTCACAGAAAGTGCCATTGGTGGAGTACAAATAGTGTGTCATTTAGTTATGCAAAAATGGTCGGTAATCTCTGGCAGCTCTGTAGAGGAATATTGCTTAAGAAGTACCTTTTCATGTGAGACTGTTAACGATAACTCTAGCTGCCAATATCTTCAGACTACAAGTCTATTTTTTGAAGTGATCCTGCTCTAGTTTCTTCAAAACACAAAGCTATTTGAAAGTTAACAATTTTGGCCTGAAAGTGCATTCTACAAATCACCTTCTGGTTTAATTTAAATCTTAAGTTTTCATGCAAACACTGACTGGAACCCCAACAAGAAAGCATTTACTGGAAAGTAGAAGAGCCAGTACTTTGCGCTGAAGTGCTGGTCAAGTGACAGAGGGCTCCTGTCATCATCTTTTCTGAATTTATATAATAAAAATATGAAAAAAGGAGAAAGAAAGGAACTGACTGGTACCCAACACAAAAGCACTTACTACTGAGTGGAAGAGCTCGTGCCTTCTGTCGTAATGTTCATCAAGTGCCATAAAGCTGATGTAATAATATGCCTGTATCATTCTATCCGCAATGAAGAATGCTGCCTGCATGGACTGCCCTAACATTAAGCATTTACAATAAATATGACCTGCAGAGTGCTCATGTCAGGATGAAACCTTGCAATCCAATGAACAAAGCTGTACTCTTGCCTACTATCCACAATCACAAGCTTCTGAAGAAGAAATGACACTGATGTGTACCCCATCAAGGAAGCACTTACTGAAAAATGGAACAGCCAGTGTCTCCTGCCATCATCTGTCAGGATTTTTACATAGCTCCATGTCTGCACTTATCCTTCAAAGGTGTAAAAGTGAACTGCTTTTTCTGCCCTAACAGAGAGCACTTACAATTTTCAAAGTCATGCAAAGTTGCTTATATTATGGTAAAACCATGCTTCAAACTCTGTAGAATGTCTACATCTTCCATTTTTTGGCTATAAAATGTTAAAGTTTATCTGACTCAGATTGGTAGATCTTCAAAAATAACTTAACTGCAATGTTTAAGGGTATTTGCCTTCAGTGTTAGTATGCATCTTGTGAAAAAATATAACACCTATCTCCCTAGTCAAGATGTTCCCTTGGTCATCTGTGTGGTGTGCTGCCCCCTGGAAGTTCTGCATTATTAATTGGGCTGCCCCCCTACTTGCAGTTTTTTACAAATTTCATCAAATAACTTAACAGCCTTCTTAAGCTGTGGACACCCAGGACTTATTCCTTCAAACTCTCAGTCCTGGAAGCTCTGCGTTATTAATCGGGCTGTCCCCCACTTGCAGTTTTTTGCAAACTTCATCGAACAATCTAACAGCCTTCTTAAGCTGTGGACACCCAGGACTTATTCCTTCAAACTCTCAGTGTAGGTTATAGCCTACATCTTCTTAGATTAGTACTATTGCTATTTTTACTTTAAACTTTGCCTTAGTAATCTGTAACAGGGCTAGCACATTCGCGGAACCACCCAGAGGCCATTTAACCCCCCCCCCATTACTAATTTATTTTAGTTTTAAAGGTAAAATAGTACATTTAATTCATTTCCCCATTTATGCCACTAGATGGCAGCAAAACATAGGGCTTAAAATCATATACATGTAGTACAGCTCTGGGTCTCAATATTGCTTATCCCATATGACTACCAGCCTTCTAGCTTAGGAATTGTTTAATCCCCTAAAGTAGCTCCTGACAGCAGACTCAATCCCTGACCTAGGGGGTGCTGGATTTGTAATAAACTTGTAATTAAGTCTCCCACAAAAAGTGCTACTTAACTAGAAAAAATTAGCAGTGCATAACCTCACTGAATAACCTGATTGGCTCCAAATACTCCACTTCGTGGCTCAAGGTTGCCTAACATACCACCCCCCTAATGCAATATTTGCTATAGCTTCCCCTCCTCCCTTTGAAACATGTGCTATATCCCCCATCTCCTCACCTACCAGCCAAACTCTATAAGTATTCTCTCTCTCTCTCTCTCTCTCTCGCGGCGCCATATTTGAAACCTATCTCCCTAGTCAAGACATTCCCTTGGTTGTCCGTGTGGTGTGCTGCCAGTAAGTAATGCTTTTTGTATTAAATTCACTGTACTTATGCTGAAACTGCTGTATATCTTTGATATATTGAGCTTCAAGACAGATTTCTTGTTGTACCTGCAATTTACAGTGTGTGAAACTGCTTCGATCCTAGTACTACACGCGTATGAGCTAATGCCTGATTCACATGCATGGATGCAGTAATACCAGCATCCAAGCTAAATTTTTATTGACTCTGTTGCTATCTCAGTTAATCATATTTGAAAATTGTTACAGACAGGATTTATAACTCACTAGTTGCTAAATCTGCGTTTTTTACTAGGTTAAGTTGTTTACAGCCTTATTTTCTACCATAATGTACAATAGTATACGTCTCCTTCTAGGGAAATGCTAACTTGATAGTGTTAGATGTGAAAATCTACTAGATGCTGTTATGGATGGTATTACCAGTAGCTGCTACATTGGCATTATCTACTGTTTTATTGTAACCGCAATGCACAGCAGAACCCGTTTTTTTTTTCTTGTCTGGGGAAATGCTAATTTGCTGGCATTCCATGCACAAATATTTAAAATGCTATTCCACTGTTAGAAATACTAGATGTGCGAATGTTTAAAAATGTTATTTCACTGTTAGAGATACTAGATAGCCACTATTATAGACTCTGTAAATTAAATTTAGCCTGGCACAGAGTTATTTTAATACATGCTTATATGATAGCTCTGGTAATCTTATAATAGTGCCAGAAGCTACCTAGTTAACTACTGTTCTTCAGTGCCTACTGCCTTGGTAGCCATTTCCGGGCATTACTGATTAGTGAGCACTAAGGTCGAGAATTGTTTTGAATACATGCTGTATTAGAATGGGAGGGTGCATGTGACTATCCTGGTAACTTGCAGAGTGGAGATTTTAGTTTAAATTCTAATGGTTTAAAAGTAGACTAACAAAATAAATGTGATTTATTGATTCTGATACACTGTGGATTAACTGTACTGACTTTACACTTAAGTTCTACTCCTCACCTCCACTATATTCCCTAGCCTTACTATCTATCCTTGAATGCCCTCAACACAAACAGTCATAACCTTTACCTTTCTCTTCTTTTTCTGCCTGGAAGCTCTGCATTATTAATCGGGCTGTCCCCCCACTTGCAGTTTTTCACAAACTTCATCGAATAACCTAACAGCCTTCTTAAGCTGTGGACACCCAGGACTTATTCCTTCAAACTCTCAGTGTAGGTTATAGCCTACAGCTTCTTAGATTAGTACTATTGTTATTTTTACTTTAAACTTTGCCTTAGTAATCTGTAACAGGGCTAGCACACTCGTGGAACCACCCAGTGGCCATTTACCCCCCCATTACTAATTTATTTTAGTTTTAAAGGTAAAACAGTACATTTAATTGATTTCCCCATTTACACTACTAGATGGCAGCAGAACATAGGGCTTAAAACCATATACATGTAGTACAGCTCTGGGTCTCAGTATTGCTTATCCCATATGACCACCAGCCTTCTAGCTTAAGAATTGTTTAATCCCCTAAAGTAGCTCCTGACAGCAGACTCAATCCCTGACCTAGGGGGTGCTGGATTTGTAATAAACTTGTAATTAAGTCTCTCACAAAGAGTACTACTTACCTAGAAAGATTAAGCAGTGCATAGCCTCACTGAATAACCTGATTGGCTCCAAATACTCCACTTCGTGGCTCTGCCCCACTCCGTTTGCTCTTCGGGCTCACTCCGCTCCCCTACCTTACCCCCAAATTCCACACACCTCCAGTGTTCCTAAACATATACTTCCTTAACCACTCCCTCTCTCTCATCTTTCCTATCCTGTGCTTCTTCCAATCTATATAACTTAGTCACACCCCTCCTAATCTACTCTCTCTAGTACATCCTCTCATCCTCTTACTGTACCTGACTACACTCACATAGCATTAGCAATTCTTCCTCAGTAAGACTATACTATACCTATAATTTTTATAATTGTCTTCCTACCACAACCTCTGTTAAAGTACTATAAATAATCTTAGCATTATGTATATAACAACTAAAACAATCTTAACCAAGTTAATACTAATAGCTACACTTTGTCCAGTCCTCACCGTGGCCTATCTCTTCACCTCCTATGAAAAGGTGAATTATTACCACTTCAACTACTCTCCACAACAAACAGCTATTCAAAATACTATCCTTACCCATTTTCAAATAAATATCACATCTACTCCCACCTACCTGCTAGCCAAGTACCATCGACTCACACACATTAAATTCAATAACCCAATAATAAGGAAACTGAAATATCTAGCTACCTTCTCAAATAACCCAGTCTCTAAGCTGAAAATCCCCACCCTAAAAGACGGTGACATCCACCCCAACTCAGGGACAACAAATCCCTTCACAGTAACAACTCACTTTGCCACAACCTCCACCCTGGCAACCCTGACCAATCTCTCTAACTCTTTACTAATAGGACATCTCAATATCCACAGTATTAACAACAAAGTTGCCCATCTCCATGCCCTTCTTGATATTCACTCCTTTAATATCTTCTGTCTCACAGAAACTTAGTTAAAACCTGGAACTAAAAACAATGTAATAATCCCTCCAGGTTACAATATATTAAGGCCTGACCACATAAAACGTAAGGGTGGGGGAGTAGCACTACTGTTTAAAACTAAACTACAGATTTCCTCTATACCTTATAACCCACCACAAGATAGTAAGGCAGAAATCCTTATTTCCAGATTGCAACTTAACCCAAGCAAATCACTATACATCATCTGTATCTACCTACCTCCTGGCAATAATACTACTTTAATAGAAGATATTCTAAGTTGGGTATCCACTACCTACCCACAAGAAACTATTATATTAGGTGATTTCAATACTGACTGGAAATGTCTCAATACAGATAATCCTGCTTCACATATTAATCTTTATGGCATTAGTCAAACAATCAACACCATTATTAGAATTAACAAACCTAACAATAAAGAGAGTATCTTAGACTGGATTCTTATTAATAAACAACAACAAACTTATAATGTAGGAACTTTGCCTGATGATGTAAGTGATCACACTCTAACTTACATCATAAGACAAAAGAATGACATTCCTAACACCCCCACTTATAGAATCTTGCGAACCAAGAAACACTTTAACCCTGTATTATTCCAAAATGAACTAAATGCTTGTGACTGGAACCCTCTAAAAATTCTCTCCCTTAAAGACGCTGTTAAATATTTCAACTCTAAATTTCTAACAATAATAGATGAGCATGCACCAAAATGGTCTATTAGAATGAAATCCAAACCAGCCCCTTGGCTGTGAAAAGAAACAAGACAAAAGATATTACTTAGGAACAAAGCTTGGGCTAAGTGGAGAGCTACCAGATCTACCTCTGAGCAACAAACCTTCAGACAGTTGAGAAATATTACAAAAAAAGCAGTACTCACTGATAAAATGAAATAGTATTGTAATTTACAGCAAACTCACCATAATAACCCACAAAAGTTGTGGTCAAGCTTAAATAGACTCCTATAACCTGGCCACTCTAGCACACCATCTCCTTTAGGGGCTGATAATAATACCTCCAATCAAACTGCCAATGCCTTCAATACCTTCTTCACAGACACCATAAGATCTCTAGCCTGTCAACTTCCCACAGACAAGTCCAGCCTCCCTAGCACTACACCTGATACATTCCCAACATTCCAACTACAACCCATCTCTACCAATTTCATCCAAAAACGTATTCAAAAACATAAGCCATGTACCCCCTCTGCTGACCAGTTACCGTCTGAATACTTACAAAAAGCAGCTAAAGCAGTTGCCTATCCTATATCCATACTTATTAACAGAACCATTAATGAAGGATCAATCCCTGACGTCTGGAAAATCTCTCACATTATCCCCTTACATAAAGGTGGCAACTCTAATGAGTATTCCAACTATAGGCCTATAGCTCTCTTATCACCCTTACCAAAAATTATGGAAAAATGCATTCACCATCAGCTAATACATCACTTAACTCAACATAACATATTAGCTAACTGCCAACATGGCTTCAGGCCATTTCATAGTACCACCACAGCTCTCCTATCCTTCACTGACTCCATCAATAGAAACCGCAACAACATCCTCTCGTCAGCACTCTTTATTGATCTGTCAAAAGCCTTTGACATGGTTAACCACCCCCTCCTCATAAATACCTTTGGATCCCTTTCTCTAGATACCAATAATATTCATTGGTTCAAGTCCTACCTTAGTAATAGGCAATAGGCAGTTCTCTGGGAAAATAAATTATATTCCCTCTTGCTAGTCTCCCTTTGGAGTCCCTCAGGGCTCCATTCTAGGACCCCTTCTTTTCTCCTTATTCATAAATGATCTCTATGTAGCAATACCTCAAGCCGCCTGCATACAATATGCAGATGATTCTACGCACATATATTCTGCTAAATCTACATCTGAACTTCAATCTCTAACCCAAAAAGTATTTAACACTGTAGAAGCTTGGTTCCTGAAATGTTGCCTCCTTTTGAATAACAAGAAGACCAAGCTCTTACTCTTCATGCCTAACAGTAAGTCCTCCCACATAGACTTCTCAATCAAATCCAATAATGGCACCCTTATACATCCTGACTCTACCACCAAGCTGTTAGGAATTACAACCGACAACAACCTCACCTTCGATAATCATATTAATAATACTATAAAAACCATAAACAGAAAATTGGGCTCCTTATACAGAATAAAACCCTTCTTAACTCCAGCAGCCAGAACTACAATTGCCCACTCCTATCTTATCTCTACTCTGCTTTATGCGTCACCCATATATACTAACCTAAAAAAGAATAATCTTATTAAACTAGCTAACTCTTATAATAGTATTGCTAGATTTGCTACTGGGAACCCATTTAGAACTCACCACTGTCAAAACCTACAGCAACTAGATTGGCTCAAACTAAAAAATATATTGACACTTTCCCAACTTACCATTGTCCATAGAATATTTTACCAACCTAACAACACACGTATACTTTCTACCCTTATCACCCCCTATAGGAACCTCAATTCCTTACGCTCTTCTAACAAACTTCTTGTCAGCATAGGCAAGTCTAATAACCTGGCAGGTGACTCCTTGTTCTCTAATACCGCTGGTAAACATCGGAAACTTCTGTCTGCTGATCTAACTTCACTACCCTCCCTCCTGCTCTTTAAACAAAGGCTCAAGAAACATCTTAAAACACAATAGCTTTGCCCGTGTAGCAATCCTGACTAATCTTCAAATGTCTCCATTGCTATCTCTTCACTACTTGCTCTCACCATTTACTACTGCTTATCCCTCTGCAAGTAGTAACTATCACAAGCACATTAAAAATTACTTAAGATATCAAATTAATTGTTGAATGTACTGTACTTTATCATAGATATCATACTGGAACACTATTTTGTCCTATCTGGTATGTTTATCATATATAGCATAGTGTATTTCAGATTTATGCTCTCTGTTTAGTATTATAACATCCTTTCTTTGTATATGTGCATGATAAATTAATGTGTTATGACATGGAGCTTTTCTCCCCGGGCCTCTACTGAAAATGGAAATATATCCAGTTGGACTAGCCCAGTAAACAAATGTAAAATAAAATAAAATAAACATTATCATTGCATTCATTCTACTGTAATTCTCAAGAAACATCATGTTCCTCATAAATTTACTAATGTGCCTTAAGCTATCGGTGATGTCTACATAGCTCTACCGAAAGAAGAATTCAATAGACCACATGTAGTACAGAAAGTGACTATACTGCAATCCTAAGACAACAGTAGACAAACTGAAATGTGCTTGACACAGATGTCCAATTCCCCTGCTGACCTACTCCACTTAATTATACACTAAGACTGTGCCAGTCACCAATTCAAAAAATGAAAGTACTTACTAGGTGTTTCCTTGATAGATGTTCAATCCCTCAGGAATCTAAATGCTTCCAGTTCCATTTGCAGAAACCAACTCCTCTCATCTTTGGTTTCCTTGTCTCTCTTGAGACTCCCCTCATGAAGAAGCTTGAATTTTGCACATTTGTATTTTGGTGGTAAGCAGTGCCCCTTCTTATATAGACGCATGTATCCCTTAAGGGCTCCTGGAATGTATAGCTCACAAAATCATTTGTGACATCCCTTCCCTTTTTCTCAGTCATTTACACATTCTATTAGAGACCCATTAGAGAGACAACAGGAGACTCAGGAGTTCTAATATCCACAGAGAGCAGTTAGCATAGCTTTCATGTTACAGAGAATCATCATCTTCTAAAGTAGGTAACCTTTTAGCTCAGTGTATGTCAAAAAAAAACTATGAAATTCTAGGTTTCCTATCACATACCCACTTTGGGATACAAATGAAAATCTCTCTTTAGCTACATAAGAGCACTCGAGGACAACATTTTAGAATAAAAGTTTGCAGTGTGACTGTTACTTATCACTTGACATACCCATATCTGGATGCTGCAACCCTGCACTCCAAGAGATAACTGTATTTGCATGCAAAAAAGAGAAAAAGGAAAGACCAAAAATGATTTGAATCCAGTAAAAAAGCAATATATAGATTTCCTTTCTAGAACTGGAAGGACAATTTAGTAAGATGACAGTATGCCTTCTCCCATACTGAAAATCATGCAGTTTGGTGGACTTCTATGCTGATTTTTGCTGTAAAAGAAGGGGCATGTCCTTCACTTCACATTGATTAAAAGCTGAACAAAATGTGTTTTAAGCAAGGAGGTCATACAGCAAAATTACAGTCAAATTACAGAGCTGCAATTACAAAAAATTGAGCTACCTTCTTCTTCTTGTGGTTCACTTCAGTGTAGAAAGTTCCACAAGTAGTGTGGTTCATTTGGATCCTGAGTAAGGGCTTGTCAAGAAAATAAAATTCAGAGATTCTTATTTCTGAAGGGGGATTCTACCACTCTTGTCAAGTGTCCCTACTAATTCCAAGGATTACTGTGAAATAAATCACTGATCAGTGCTGTGAAGATTTTGTCTTTCCATGAGGCTGCTTCCACCCATTCATACCTCAACAGAAAGCACTTACAACTTTACATTACTGAAACTACAACTGCTGGAGAATGAATAGCACTGGATTTGAATAAAGGAAGCCGAGGTGGTACAGCGGTAGCATTGTTGCCTCACAGCAAGAGGTTCTCCTGTTCGATTTATGGTTAGATTGCCTTCTGTGTGGAGTCTGCATGTCCTCCCTGTGGTTGAGTGGCCTCCGAAAGATATGTGTGAATGGGCATGCCTTCGCTGAAGGTTGGGCGTTAGGCTGGCAACTTGGCACCATAAAAAGTCTACTGTCAATCATTAGTGGACCGGAGTTCTGCTGTGGCGACCTCTAACTGGGAAAAGCCAAAAAGACAAACAATAATCTGATTGGACATCACCCAAAACCCAAAGATGAAGTTGTGCCTAGCCTCAAATAATGCTCTGAGCTTGATTTTCCTGTATGTCATCCAACATTCAAACTTACTTAAATAGCTCACATTATAGTGGCACTTTCCTTGCTAGGTTGAAAGAGTCCTTCACAGATCATCTTTAACTTTAGTGTTAATCAGCAAAAAATGGTAAATGGAGGAGGAATGGCACTAACCTGTACCCCAACAAAATGCACTTACTGGAGAGTAGCACAGACAGTGCCTTCTGTTGTAGTACCCATCAAGTGACAACATGATGATTTCAATACAGGCACTCAGTATTGAAGAAGCAACTGTGTGGTTTGCCTTAACATAAAGCGCTTAGTATTTAACTAGCCCACAGAGTGGTCATGTATGGATGAAACCTTGCATTCAGTTTACAAATTGATACAATTTTAAAAGCTGGTTTCAGAAGCCCTGATATGTAATGGAATACTCTAATTTCACTCCATGATAAATGGTAGAAGCTGAAGTGACACACATCAGTACCCTAACCAGGAACACTTACTGCAAAGTATAAGAGCCAGTGCCTTCAGTTGTACTCGGTTACCTATTACAACCGCGAAACTGCAATTGCACAAATACTGAAATGTTGACACATATTGAGCGAGCTGTGAAAACACCGAACGTCCTGAAGCGTGAAATTCGAGATGTCAAATCGTCATAGTTGGCCCTTCCCCGGTATAGCTCCTTAAGGTAAGTGTGCAATAGTTACGGACCTTAGGGTTAGGGTGCGGGTTAAGGTAAGTGCATACATAGTAATATATGTGAGCTTTAGTTTAGGGTTAGAAGTAGGGTTTTAAGTGTATGTATGTGAAATATTTATTTTGTTTGGGTAGGTAGTATGTAGTGGGCAGTGGGGTTGGCCAACTATGCCGATTCGACATTTTGAATTTCACGGTTCAGGCCATTCGGTGTTTTCGCGGTTCACTCAATATGTGTCGACGTTTCCATATTCACGTATGTGAGGTTTCACGGTTATGATATAGACCCATTGTACTCATCATATGTCAGATCTCAGACCCATGTCCAGAATTAGGGACTCCTTGCTGCTTTTTCCCTCTACTCATAACCCAACAATAAGCACTTACAAATCTAAATCACAGAAAGTGCCAGTGGTGGAGTACAAATAGTGTGAGATTTGGATATGCAAAAATGGTCTGCAGTCTCTGGCAGTTCAATGCAGGATTATTACTTAACAAGCACATTTTCACATAAGACCGTTAACCATAAATGAAGCTGCCAATATCTTCAGACTACAAGTCTATTTTTTGCACTGATCCTGCTCTAGCTTCTTCAAAACACACGGCTATTTGAAAGTTAACTATTTTGGTCTGAAAACGCATTCCACAAATCAGCTTCTGGTTTAATTTTATTCATAAGTTTTCATGCAAACAGTGACTGGTACCCCAACAAGAAAGCACTTACTGGAGAGTATAACAGCAGTACCTTGTGTTGAGTGCTGGTCAAGTGACAGAATGCCACTGTCATCATCTTTTTTGAGTTTATCTAATAAAAATATGAAAAAAGGAGAAAAAATGACACTTATAGGTTCATAGGTTCATAGGTTCATACTAGGCTATCTGCCCGAGGGCATTTACAAGCCTAGCCCATAGTTTTGCGGCTTACGCCACCCCTTTAGTATGGGGAACTATACCCATTATTTTGCTGTGCCTCTGTTGAGCAGTGACACTGAGGTAATCCCTGGGGTATATCTGCGATCTCCCATCCATTGGTCAAGATTTCTCTTGAACAAGGCCAGCGAGGTGCTCTGCCTCACATATACCGGGATTTTATTCCACAGCATAGGGAGTCTTTGGGTGATGAATCTATCCCTCCAGCGTCCTATTAATAGCCGTGTCAAGGTTTAAGTCTCCGCCCTTGTGGCTCTGACGGATCTAGATTTTTTGAGGTGAAGCATATTCATCAAATCTGGGTTTGACATGGCCTTGTATGTTAGGCAAAGGTCACCTCTGAGCAAGCGTGCGACTGAATAGAGCTGGAGTTCTTTCAGTCGGGCAGCATAGGACAGATGTTTGAGACCCTTTATCCTTTTGGTGAGGAACTTTGTGGCCTCTCCAGCTGCTGCAAGTGTCGGGTCAGATACATTCCGAATGGGGCATTGTACTCAATCATTGGTCTGATGAGTGATGAGTATAGGGAGACTATGACCTCCCTTGATCTAGATGAGAATCCCTTCATGATAAGGTGGGCAATGTAGAAGGTCTTCCTAACTACTTTAGCTACATGGGTGTCGAATGACAGACTACTATCAACCTGGGTCCCCAGGTCCCTGATAACTTCTTCTATGCTCAGTGGATTGCCACCTATTTGGTAGCTAGGGGTAACCTTGTTTTCCGAAGGGTATGACTATGCATTTTTGGCATTTAACTTTAGGCCATGGCTCTGGCACCAGTTATCCGTTTCTGTGAGACCCTTCTGAAGGATATCTGTGTCAGATGTGTTTTCCACTATGGCCCAGTTTGCAGTCATCTGCAAACTTTGTCAGCCATAACCCTCCTGTGTTTGCTTGTACTGGAAAAGTAGATGCCAAACAAGAGTGGGCCCAGGACTGAGCCCTGTGGTACACCACTTGTGACAGGCTTTGAGTCTGACATGGCGCCAGCAACTCTGACCCTGTGGGTTCTGTCACTCAGCCAGTTTGCAACCCATCTTGTGATGTATGGGTTAACATTTAAGCTGATGAGTTTTTCAATGATACCCGAGTGGGGTATTGTATCAAGGCCTTCGCCAGATCGAGGTAGGCTGTATGGACTGCCTTTCCTCATCAATGGCTTTGGTGACTGTTTCAAAAAGTCAACCAAGTTTAGAAGGCATGATCTGCCTTGACAAAGCCAAACTGGGATGGATCCAAAGTCTGCAAATTCCCTATGTCTTTATTTATGAGGTCCATTATGATCCTCTCCATGGCTTTGCAGATAAGGCTTGTCAAGCTAATGGGCCGGTAATTTCCAGGGTCGGTGGAGGCACCGCCTTTGTGAAGTGGGACCACAGTTGCAGTGCGCCACTCCTGGAGTATCCAGAGGTAAGACTATGATTAAACAGCTGTCCTAGCTGTGGGTTTAATTCCTCGTTGAGTTTGTGGAGCACACAGCCGGGGACACCATCAGGTCCCATGGATGCTGTGTTTTTTGCTTTGGAGAGAGCAGTTCTCACTTGGGCGTTGGAGATGTTTGGGGGGCTGCAATCGCTTGGTATAGATATCTCTACTTTTGGGGGGGAGGGGGGGGAGAAGTTTGCACTGAACCTGTCAGCCAGTATGTTGGCAATGTCTGTAGGATCAGTAATCTTCACATCATTTTGAACTAGTTCTGAGCATATCTGAGTGGAACAACAAATGCCTTCTGCTGTGCTCGTCAAGTGACATAAAGCTGCTGTCATAATATGTCTGTATGATTCTATCCGCAAATGCTGCCTGCATGGTCTGCCCTAACATTAAGCACTTGCAATAAATATGACCTGCAGAGAGCTCATGTTAGGATGAAACCTTGCATTACAAAGAACAATGCTGTACTGTTGCCTAATATCCACAATCACAAGCTTCTGAAGAAGAAATAACACTGATGTGTACCCCATCGAGGAAGCACTTACTGAAAATTGGAACAGCCAGTGTCTCCTGCTGTAGTATTCATCATCTGTCAGGGCATTTATTTAGTTCCATGTCTGCACTTATTCTTCAAAGGTGTCGACGTGAACTGCTTGCTCTGCCCAAACATAAAGCACTTATAATTTTCAAAGTAATGCAAGCTGCTTATATTAAGGTAAAACCATGCTCCAAACTCTGTAGAATGACTACATTTTCCATTTTTTGGCTATAAAATGTTAAAGTTTAGCTGACTCAGATTGGTAGATCTTCCAAAACAACTTACTGGAATATTTAAGGGTATTTGCCTTCAGTTCTAGTATGTCTCTTGTGACAAAATATTACATTATAGTTACATTCACTCTACTGTAATTCTCAAGAAACATTATGTTCCTCATAAAATTTACTAATCTGACTTAAGCTATAGGTGATGTCTACATAGTTCTACTGAAAGAAGAATTTGGTACATCACCTGCAGTACAGAAAGTGACTATACTGCAATGCTAAGACAACAGTGGGCAAACTGAAATGGGCTTGACACAGATGTCCAATTCCTCTGCTGACCTACTCCAGTTAATTAAGACTATGCCAGTTACTACTTCAAAAAATGAAAGTACTTTCTAGGTGTTTCCTTGATAGATGTTCAATCCCTCAGGAATCTAAATGCCTCCAGTTCCATTTGCAGAAACCAACTCCTCTCATCTTTGGTTTCCTTGTCTCTCTTGAGACTCCCCTCATGAAGAAGCTTGAATTTTGCACATTTGTATTTTGGTGGTAAGCAATGCCCCTTCTTATATAGACGCGTGTATCCCTTAAGGGCTCCTGGAATGTATAGCTCTCAAAATCATTTATGACACCCCTTCCCTTTTTCCCAGTCATTTGCACATTCTATTAGAGACCCATTAGAGAGACAATAGGAGACTCAGGAGTTCTAATATCCACAGACAGCAGTTAGCATAGCTTTCATGTTACAGTGAATCATCATCTTCTAAAGTAGGTAACCTTTTAGCTCAGTGCATGTCAAAAAAAACTATGAAATTCTAGGTTTCATATCACATACCCATTTTGGGATACAAATAAGAACCTCTCTTTAGCTACTTAAGAGCACCCAAGGACAACTTAATTTTAGAATAAAAGTTTGTAACGTGACTGTTACTTAGCAAGTGACATGCCCATATCTGGATGTTGCAACCCTACACTCGAAGACATAATTGCATTTGCATGTGAAAACAAGGAAAAGATAAGATCACAAATTATTTGAATCCAGTAAATAAGCAATATATAGACTACATTTCTAGAATTGGAAGCACAATTTAGTAAGATGACAGAATGCCTTCTCCTATGCTGAAAAGGCATGCAGTTTGGTGGACTTCTACTTTGATTTTCCCAGTAAAAGAAGGGGAATGTCCTTGTTTCACTTCACATTGACTAAAAGCTGAACAAAGTGTGTTTTAAGCAAGAAGGTCATACAGCAAAATTACAGTCAAATTACAGAGCTGCAATTACAAAAAAATTGAGCTACTGTAAGAATTGATAATACTGAACTGTACTGTAATTAGCTGGAAATACTGTATGCAATGAAACTGAGAAACAAATGTCTTTATCTGTTAATTACTCAAGCTTGTGCTGAACAGGTGCCAGTCTCTCCTTTATGGCCAAGTCTTGTGCAATTTTCAGAATGAAATCTCCAAACACTGTAGTTCATTTAATAAGGCTTTATTAAATGTTCACAGCATCTGAATACTGTCATCATTAACAGTACTGATAAACAATTATTATTCATAGTTACTGAATACCATATTCTGATTGTCTTGCACAATGCAAACTAACATAGTCTTTATATGACCTGTCTTCTATACTCAGGCTCGAGTGTCTGTCATCTTCTCTGAGGTAACAGGTCGAATGAATTTACAAACCTTAACTGAGCTGCTGTCCTGAGCACAACATATTATATTGCTTTAGTCAACTAATTTTCCGTATTTACTTTTTCTAACCTTGGTCTCAGGTTTTGTCTCATATAGGTTCATAGGTTCATAGGTGTGTACCAGGCTAATGGCCTTGGAGCCTTTATAAGCCTAGCCCATAGGATTACCCTGGCATTGTGCCACCCAACCTTAGTTTCCAGTGACTCTGTTGAGTAAAGCCACTGGAGTGATCCCCGGGGTGAATTTTCTATTTCCCATCCACTCATCAAGATTTCTCTTGAAGAGGGCCAGTGAGGTGCTCTGCTTGACATTTATGGGAAGTCTATTCCATAGCATGGGCAGTCTCTGGGTTATGAACCTGTCCCTCCAGCATGTTCTGTTGATTGTGGTAATGAGGTTAAGGTCTCTGAAGTGTGTGGTGTGGAGGGCTTTGGATTTCTTTAGATGTAACATTTTTAATAGAGCTGGGTCAGACATGGCACCCTCTGATACCTCTAGACTGGTAGCCCAACATAACACATCTGAAATACTTCAGGTGCAGCTAATATTGGGTAAGACAGTGATTCAGGTCATAGCCTGTTATAGGCCCCAACCATGTCCCAAGACTCTCATTCCATGTTCCTAAGCACCCTGGAAACTATTAGGGTCAAACTCAAAACTCTCATACTGGATGACTTCATCACCCCTCCATCAACTGGGAAAACTATTCATGCACCAATACACTTGCTCAACGCTTCCTGGAATTCATTAATTCCAATGTGCTGGACCATCTCATTCTTACCCCTACTAGAGGAAGCAACATCCTTGACCTGGTTATTACTAACATGGGCAACCATTGCTCAACACCAATAGTGAATTCTTTCCTGGTTAAATCTGACCACAAACTAATTACCATGGAAATCCACATCTCACCAACACTGCCAGCAAAGGTAACCACCATGAAAAACTTCTCCAAAGCTGACTTTGGGCTCCTAAAAATAGAAGTGGCTAACTTCACAGCACCCATGCAAATGGAAAATAGGTGCATGACCCCTGAATCATACCCCAATGCACTGTACAAACAAGTACATAAATGCATGGAACTAGCCATATCCAACAGAACAAAGATGCTCTCCTCCAAAAAAAGGAAGCCGATCTGGTAGTCCTCTGCCATTAACAAACTCTACAACAAAAGGAAGAAACTGTTGCAGAAAAAAGTGAAGTCCCAAAACTGGAAAAACTCCCTTATTAGCCTCAACAAAAAGTTGAGATCCCTCATCAAAACCTCTAAAGCTAGCTATGAAGGCCGAATTGTGGCAGACACTAAAAACAACCACAAAGCATTCTACAGTTATATCAAGAATCTCCACAGCAATAACCAGATTTGCTCTGAGTTACTGCACAATGGTACCTCCTATACTGAGCCAACAGATATTACCAACATAATTCCTGACAGATTCAGTGCCAATTTTACCCTTTTCCCCCCTAAAGGACCAATCACAATACCAGAAGAATGCCAGGCACCCAGCATTATTGCAGCACAGGTTAAAGCTGCATTGTCCAAGGCCAAGAATACAGCTTCCATGGGATCTGACAATAGCCCTGGCTGTGTTCTTCATGAACTGCAAAGTGAACTGGCACCACACCTGTGTGCCCTGTTCAGTCACAGCTTCACCTCAGGCTTTGTCCCTGCAGAATGGCACACTGCTACAGTCATCCCTCTCCATAAAGGGGGAGAGACTACAGAGCCTGGGAATTATTGCCCCATTAGTCTGACGAGTCTGATATGTAAGGCTATGGAGCGCATCATCATGGACCTAATTAAAAAGGATGTAGGGAACCTCCAAACTCTGGATTCCATGCAATTTTGTTTTGTGAAGGGCAGATCTTGACTGCTCAATCTGGTTGACTTCTTTGAGTCAGTCATCAGAGCTGTGGATGAGGGAAAGGCAGTTCATACAGCCTACCTTGATCTTGCCAAGGCCTTTGATGCCATTCTCTACACAGGAATTATTAATAGACTCACCAAACTAGGCATTGACCCCTAGTTCACTGGGTGGGTTGCAAATTGGCTCACAGATAGAACCCACAGTGTGAAAGTAGCAGACTCCATGTCAGATTCCAACCAGTCATGAGTGGAGTCCCACAGGGATCAGTCCTGGGTCCTCTCCTGCTTGGCATCTACTTCTCAGAAGTCCAGGCCAACATGGAGGAACTCTGGCTGACCAAATATTCCGATGATTGCAAGCTGGGAGCCATTATGTGGTTAGACATCCTACAGAAAGGCCTCACTGAGACCAACAACTGGTGTCGAAACCATGGCCTTAAGCTTAATGTCAAAAAATGCATCATCATTCCCTTTGGGAAAAATCCAGTTCCCATGAATTACTACATTGATGGTAGTACACTGAACACAGAAGGCATCATAAGAGATCTGGGGACATAGGTTGACAGAAATCTCTCTTTCGACCACCACATTGCCACTGTGGTCAGAAAGCCCTTCTATGTGGCACATCTCCTTACTAAGAGTTTTGCATCCAGGAAGAAAGAGGTCAACATCTCTCTCTACTCTTCCCTCATTAGACCAATCATTGAGTATAATGCTCCATTTGGCATGTACCTCATTAAACACATGCAACAGCTGGAAAGGCCACAAAAGTACCTCACGAAGAGGATCCTAACCTTAAACACATGCTCTATATGGATAGACTCAAAAAACTCCAGCTTTTCTCTGTCTCATATCATCTATTAAGAGGCGATCTCTGATTGGCTTACAAAGCCATGTCTGACTCAGACCTGTTAGAAATGTTACATCTAAAGAAATCCCAATCACTCCACACCACAAGCTCCAGGAACCTCAACCTCATTACCACAATCAACAGAACATGCTGGAGGGACAGATTCATAACCCGGAGACTGCCCATGGTCTTTAATAGACTTCCCATACATGTCAAGCAGAGCACCTCACTGGCCCTTTTCAAGAGAAATCTTGATGAGTGGATGGGAAATAGAAAGTTCACCCTGGGGATCACTCCAGGTGTTCTACTTGATAAAGGCATTGGGAACTAATGGTGGCATGATGCCAGGGCACTTCTATGGGCTAGGCTTGTAAAGGCTCCAGAGCCGTTGGCCTAGTACACACCTATGAACCTATGACCTTGAGCATTTATAGCCTGTTTGGATTGAAGTCTTTTAACTTTATGATTTCAATAAATGCACAATTTTAATTTTGACCACTAGGTGTCACTTGAGCATTCATGGCCTGTTTGGATTGAAGTCTCTTAATTGTTATGATTTTATTTTTATATTACCTAGATTTATAGTCTTTAGAGCATTTAAGTCTACGTTTTAATTTATGAGTGATATATTTAAAACCTGTGCATTATTTAACCCCCTTTTGCTGGAGGAAGAGGTTCTGGAAAATTTATCTGTATACTGTACCATGCTTCCTTTGAAACTGGAACTCTCTGCAACAGAGGTTTTTCTAACGTAAGTTTAGTCTGCAGACATATTATACACTTCTTCTGAATTTCTTGACATAGTTTTTTCAGCCGAGGATTCCAAAACTTATACTTTTTGATAGGCTAAGTACAACCTAATAACTGGTGGTTGTACTTTATCAGCTGCTTAGCCAATAATTTTTGGTGTGTATGGCAAAAGTGCCCCTTGTTCTGTTTGTACACATACAACCTTACTCCCGGAACTGGACTGATAACTTTACATTGTGCCCTTTCATTAACATTTTCCTGCACGTCTTGGATCTTTGCCAGATTTGCCTCAACCATTGAGCCCACTTGGCTCACCTCTATTATACCTTTTACCTTAATATCCTTTCACTGCATTTAATATAGAGGAATCCCCTCCTTGGCAGCTTTTTTTGCTGCTGCATATTGTATAGCCTATCAAGCTTGATGGCTATTTTCTGAAGACTAACTGAAATCTGCACTAAAAAGATAACTTTACAAGTGGTCTTGAAGTATAATTACCATATTTTGTGTTAACTTGTGTCTATAAAATTTTATTTAAATTTGCTCTATAGTGCTACTTACCTTTTTAACTTTTATGAATATTTATGAGGTATAGTAGTTTACTAAAACCTATACTTTCTGTATTTTAAGTCTATACCTTTGCATTATCTGTTAGGTTTCTTAATTTCTGACTAATGTACAATAGTTATGTGAAGTGCACTGTACTCTATAAACAGCACTGTAATCTGTAAACTAATTAACAAATTAAGCCAGCCCTATTATGCCTTGAGTGCATTGAATAACTATTACTACCTATTATTTAGATAACTTATCTTAATAAGCCTGCAAAAAAATAACTCTGTTACTTTACCTTAACCAATGACTGAATAATGTAATAAGCCTGTTGCAAATAGGTCTGTCACTTTACACTTAACTAATGACTAAATAATGTAATTCTGTTACTTTACTCTTAACTAATGACTGAATAATGTGAAGTATTTTTCGATTTGACTGAAATGTAGCATACTGAATATATAACTGAATATGAATGTCATATTCTTAAACTTGACTGAAATTTACATTTGCATATACTGAACATTTAAAAATGGCTGTGTATATTCTGGAAACTAAACTAAAAAAATATCTTTTGCCAGTGTTAACTAAACACAGATAAAAGCATAACTGAAACTGGTACATGTTATACCCTGAGAACCAAACCATTATTGTTTGAACATAAATATACTGAAACTAATACTATTGTACAATTGGTTGAAAACATGAGAACATTTCGACAGTGTTACCTGAACACAAATAAACTGGAATCCATTTGAACACAGATAAACTGAAAACTAGTACTACTGTACAATTGCTATCATGAACCTGAAAACACGAAAACATTGTCTGAAAACATGCATACTTGCTTTAACTTATACATTTTAACTCAAAACAGACATTGAAGAAATAACTGAAACACATAAATAGTCAGTTTCTGCCCCACATCTCTTACCAGATTTTGTTCTGCATTGTTCCAGTCACTGATGAGGTAAAGGAAGGCCTGCTTTAATGTTGAAGTGTCCTCTATATAGTTAGGCCTTTTAAACCTCCTTTTTCATTTCTTGTGCAAGGCTGGGTAGCTAAAGTTCTTGATTGTATTTAGTAACATCTGCATCTTTAACAATTAACATTTGATAGTGTTGCTTATTGACCTCAATTTATTTATATTTTTCTGCATGAAATAAACATTTTCTGCTAATAAACTCTTGCAAGTCTGTAGATAAACTGATTTTTTACAATTTCTTGTTATTAGAATTTAACACAGCACGTAATTTTGACATAATGTCCATTTTTTAAATGGCACTGTCATACTGGGAATGTAATTAGAATGTTGCTGTTATTTTTTTTTAGGCTGATTGGCTTTATTCAAAAAAATCTAATCTCCAAAGGCTTGCTGCTGACTGCGACTACCCTTGACCCTTTAAACCCTGAAAGTGTGAAAACTTTGCTTTGCTCAGCATTGGTTAAACATTTAATAGGAGCTAAATACAAATGTATAGCTACAATCCTCAATGGCAAGATAGCATAGTAGCTAGAGTTCTGTTCTTGCATGCAGCAGTTCACAGTCCGAGTGCCAAGATAGACCCTTCATTTTTACATGGGAAAACATTGTTAAAGTTTTTTTAATTTTCTTTAATGATGTAATAATTGATATTTGTTAACCAGGGTAGTGTAGCTTGCCCACAATTGAAGTGTTAGTGAATATGTGACTATAACGTGTGAAATCACCCATGTAAACACAAGTGTCCCATACGGTATAGTCACAACCCAAGGTAGTGTAATGAAAGCACATAGGGGGACGTCATGTAAAGTAAATGATATACACTTAATAATATGTCACTAATGATTAATTAATTTACAATTCTGAAATATTTTTTTTTAATGAAAACTGAGCAATGCTTAGCAGTACTTAGCTCTGCTTAGCAAGTATGAGAATTGCTTAGAAGTCTCATTCTAAGCAGTATTCAGCTCAGCTGAGCAGATTTGCACACTGATAAGCACTGCTCAGCATTTTCCCCTTTAAGCACTGCTTAACTCAGCTTAGCAGGTTTGCACACCACTGAGCTGGGCTCAGCATTTTCAGAAATGGTCCAATGATGGCAAAGGGTGGGAATATGGCCTTATTTAAACCCGTACAGGTGGGAATACAACCAGAACCTTTTGTGGTTTGATCTCTGCAGGAACTATGTCTGGAGCTAGAGAGACAGTGCACTTTCAGGTGCAGCGCTGGAGCATCTTTGAGTCCAGGGTCATGGCTGGGCTACTTGTAAAGACCATGACCATAGACTGCTGCAGGGCCAGAAGCAGGGCTCACAGTACAAAACTGAGGCCTGGGACCATCTGGCATGTGATCTCACCAGTGTTACAGGAATCTCCCTTACTGGTGAGCAGGTACAGCATCATTATTTTGATCTAAAGCATAGGAAGGGAGCAGTCTTGGCCCAATGGATCCAAGAAGCTAGAGATGGGGATGCCCCAGTAGTGAGTAAGTATCTCACCCATATCAATATCAAAATCTAGCCTGAGATGTGATAGACATGTATGCTTAATATTTTCCCCTACAGCTGCAGAGGAGAGAGCTAGCAATCTTGAGGCCCATGCTGACAGATTGATGAGGTTGTGATGACAGTCTGGTGAGTGCATATTTATCTTGCAGTATATAGTGTATTAAATAAGAAGGAGTACATTGTTTACTGCCAGTAGGTATAGAGTCTTCTGACTGTACTGAATAAATAAAAAGTTTGTCAGACCAATATTGATCTACAAGATAGGCAGTAGTACTGAATGTAGAATATCAACTATAAGAAAACACTGTGTCATGCTACTGAAATAAAGATTTATACCACAAACAGTTGTGTTTAATCTGGTTTGTTGTTGAAGAAGTAGAATGTGTAAAACAAGATATAAATGAAATATGAAATATGTCCTGCACTAACATCTGAACCTTGATTATTAATGTGTAATGGATTATAGTGTGTCCCCTGCAACATTGCCTTGTGTTAATCTTTGCATTTCAGATTGATGTAGTCCTGAATGTGGGTATGCTGATGCAGGCAAGTATGAGAGTGTAATAGGTGGATACTTCAAATATATGATGTCCACAAATATATGGGTCGGGTTTGCAGCCCAGCACCCTGCTATACTCTGTACAGATCACACATATTCACATCTACTAGGGGTTAAATGTATACAGCTGCTTTGAAAGGATTAATACACAGTATAATAACTATCTGTCTGGCATGTATGTTCAACTACCACTACAGTCTTTGGTGACACTCCACTTAGATTACAAGGTCAGACTGTCTAACCAAGTGAGTATTAGGCAGAAATCAGTCAAGCAAGAGAGAGCAGTTTCCCAGTAGCCCAGTGTGTTAAGAAATAGATCTGCCATTCATTTTTGCACACAGACCATGGTTTGAATCCAGTGAGTGGTACTAAGATGTGTGAATATTTACAGACAAGTAATCCTGAATATGTGTACACATGGTCAGGGAGTGTTAACAGACATTTTCTCCACAGGTATTTCAGGTAAAGAAATGATTGCAGCAGCTGTATGATGGGTATACTAATAAACTTCATGCCCAAATGTTCAAGTGTCCAATCCCATGCCTGCAAAAGACAGCAGGATAGGTACATACACCATGCACTCTTCCTGATACATGTCTCTCAAGTGTCATGCTGTCACGGCTAGTGATCACTGTTGCCAATAACCTTGAACACAGATATGAATCTATGTTGAAGAATTTCAGCAGCACACTCACACAACATCAATGCAGGCTACACCTTTTTAGTCATATATGTAACTCTGACATGTACAGGTCCCCTCCAGTCATGTACCCAGAGTACTCACACTTTGCCCCATACCATTCCAGCTTGAGAGTTTAACAGTTATGTATGTGCTACAGAAGCAATGGGCCACAGGTATGTGTAAAGTGAGGGCAGACCTGTAGAGTATTGAGCAGTATTGTTGTGAAAACTAGAAGTCTATACAGTTGTTAATGGACTTTTTCCTCCCCCCACTGTTTATCTGGATCAATAATTATTATCTATATACTACGGGTATGTTGTTCTCAAAATCTAATGTTAGGACTTGTGTTCTATTATTGTTCATATATTTAATTGTTTACATAATAACATACCATGTTCAAATACCATTGTTGGTGGCCTGGTGCCACACATTTAACTGGCATGCTGTTAAAATTCTGACTGTTATTACTTATATGCATGTGTTCTGTTTGGTATGCAGTTGTGTGAATTCCACTGTTCTGGGTTAATTGGAACATCCATGCATGCTGTTATAACTAATTTTGAAATGTTTTGCTCATGGCTAACCAATACATTTTGTAAAACCTCAACATCATAGCATGTTTGAGAAGGCCTATCCAGACGGATTCACCTTTCCCGCCTCATCTGGCCATGGCACCAAATCCTAGCATGTCTGGAACCCAACCCAGAACTGCTCCCTCCACTAATCTTGCACCACCCTTAGGTGGAACCGCTTCAGGGGATGGGGTCAGTCACTCCCCAGGCACTGGCACAGAGAGGAATCAGTCACCCACAGGAAGTTCTGGGGTATGGTGTTTAGTGTCATCCACTCAGAGAGTTGGATGTATGCCTACCCCAGATCAAGGGCAGACTGAAGCACCTCAAGGGTTAGCCTGCTCCTTTTGTCCAGCCCCCAGCACAGCCACCTTCAGAGCCGTGAAGGTGCAGTGGTGACTGCCCATGAGTGGGGGTCTCAGTCACATTGTATCCAGTTTGGGGCTCATGGGCCTCTGATTCCCAACCACCCTGCCCATCCAAGGTGTTTACCCCCTCATGTGTCATATACTGCCCCTGTCTGCTGTCTTGTGTGTCTTGTCTGTCTGCAAATGCAATCTATCCTACCCAACCTACATTCCCAAACATACCTGCAGCCCATCCTCAACATCCCACTTTCACCTTAAAAAAAGGACATCTATCCCACAAAAAATCCTTGCTCCATACATAGCTCTACATTTTTCCCCCATGTACAGTGACATAACTCAATCTACCCTCAAATTACTCTACAAATGTATGTTGCCAACACCCTTCCCTCTGGGCTGTGAGACTGAAAATTCCAAATTTTCCACATCATTCACAGCTGTTTCTGCAGAAGAAATGTAGAGATATGGTCCTTTCCTACACCTGCGCATCCCTAGCTGCTTTTCCTAATGTTTTACCCCCTGCTTGCCCCATTTCACCACTTTCCTATCAACCTTTTTTCTTTTCTTTTTTGAAATTAGTGCAGGTTTAAGCAGGAATAAGCAGCACTAAGCAAAGCCAAGCAGGAATACATGCCTTTGGCATTGCTTAGCATCATGCAAACCCATGCACACATGCTTACAATTGCTTAAAACTGCTTTAATCACTCTGTCTCAATCAGCCTCTGTTCTGCCCAGCAACAAAATAATCAGCCATATGAGCTGTGGTTATTTGTAATGCTTTTACAAACATCATGCATTACAGTAATTTAACATAAGGGGGGAAATACACATTCCTGGCAAGTCTTAAACCCAGGACCCTGTTCACTACAGTCACAGCAGCTACCACTACTCCACATGAGCTGTGAGAATTAGTAATGCTTCAGTAAATATATCATGCAGGATGGTTATCCAACACTAGGAAAAAAACTGTGGAATAGTAATGTTTTTTATATATACACTCAACTTCTTAGTGCAAGAAATCTGGACAAAGCCTGACAAAGTGGGGAGACAAAGGCCAAAAAATAGAGACATATTTTACATATGGATTTTATAAGCTTAGAAAGTTGCTAGAGTATCATGGTTTGTTTTAACATATATTGTCTGATAGATTTCAAGTCTGAAAACATAAATGATTGTCATTATTTAGTGACTTCCGTGCTCACATTATCCCAGCGATTTGTCAGAAATCCATGACAGTTATGGAGAACAGACCAAAAATATGAGCCACACATCTGGACAGTCTATGAAAATCTGGACAGTTGAGAGGTATAAGTGCAGTCATGTAACATTAGGGGAAAAACACTGAGAGCTGCTAACCATTTTACCTAGCACCTTTGGAACTACAGCCAGACCAACATGACACTACACTAAATCAGCTCTGGGAAATTGCTCATACATTTGCAAATATATCATGCACTACAGAGATGTAATTGTAGGGAAAACAGACATCGGTGAGAAATTGTCTACCCACAACCATTTGCACTACAGTCACAGCAAAATACCAGTAAGCCAACTGACCTCTAGAGTATAACAACTGTTTGAGCAAACATATCCTGAATGCCAGTCACACACTACTCCTATATATACTGCCCCAAGTCACAGTGTACTTGGAATTCTGAGGTGTTAAGAGACATTTCTCAGTCTGCCCCTACAAACATATATAACTGATAGACCACCAGCAACTGTAGCAGCATGTCAGATAGAAAATGATCTATCACACTCACATCTGCCCCTCTCCCTACTCAGCCCAACAAACATTTACATGCTACACTGCTACACAATCTTGACAATCTGTTAACAATGGCCAGACATACATAACTCAACTGTGCAGAGTTCCACAGAATGTCCAGGGTTTGGGCCATGTTTATGGCCTCTTCCTCATAACCTTACTGGGATTCTGCTAAATCACTGGGATGATATCAGGAGTGAAGTCACTAAATAATGATACAACATACCTCTGAACCTCTTAGTACAAGACATCTGGATAAAACCTGACATAAGTGGGGGACAGAGACCCAAAAATGGGGACATATTTTAAATAACGGTGTTATAAACTGAAAAGTTACTGGAGTGACAGGGTTTGTTTCAACATAAATTTCCTGAAGGATATGAAGTCTGAAACACAAATGGATGTCATTATTTAGTGACTTCAGTCCTCAGATTACCCTAGTGATTTGCCAAAAACAAAAACTGTCTGAGGAACAGACCAAACATAAGAGGCAAACCTCTGGATATTCTGTGGAAATCTGTACATTTGAGAGGTATGTCAAATACATATCAGTGTCAGACTTCAAATCATGCAGAAAATGCATGTCCAGACAAACCCTGTTAATCTAGCAATTTTCTAACTGTATAACAGCAATACTTACAATCTGTCCCTAATTCTGGAACTTTCTCCCTATTTTGTTGGACTTTCTCTACATTTCTTGCTCTAAGAGGTATTTCCACCTACCCTCTGTGATGCTGTAGCTTACACACCTCCATAATGTTCTCCTCACAGGCAAGAAAAAGGGTCAAGGTCCATATGAAGGACTTAATTATAGCACTGTGTTGCCATGCCATTGGCTAATGGAAAGACAACACAGCTGTTCTGGATGCAATTGCAAGTTGGAGACACTAATTGATGCACAGGTCATCACCTGCTCATGAGCATTACCTACAAAAGGCAAGCTGCTGCCTATGCAAACGTTTCTACACAAAGACAGACCGTGACTACAGAAACCTACACATCTGCATTACTCTGAGAAAGCTCTGCAGCACTATAACAGGTATGTCAAACAATTAAGCATGTAATGGAATGCAGAAGGGGGGTTGCAATAATAGGAAATAGGAAGTTAAAGAATAGGTCTCAAAAAGACTTGCTGGACTGAGCACCTATTGACAACCCTGCTCTGCTGGCTCTGTCTGCAGTGACATAGATAACAGCTCTGGCCCCAGAGTCACCCCAGCAAAGGTCAGCTCACATATGACTACTACTGTAATGTCTGTTGTACAATACTGACTGTGAAACTGCCAGGCCAGCTACCTGGAATGTTATAAATATTCATATGTCACTTGTGAATGATACTATGATACATATGTTTGTCTTACAAATATAAGAAACCTATATAGGGTATGTGCATAGTAAACAACTGGCACAGAAGTGTGTGTTGAACTATATGTCATATACTGAGCTCATACCTTTCAACTGTCCAGAGTTTTGCAGACTGACCACATGTTTGCCTCATATTTGTATTCATTTTCTCATACAGTTGTGTTATGTCTGGCAAATCACTGGCAAATCAGTAAAGACTGAAGTCATAACATAATAGGATACATTTGAATGTCAGATGTCATAGCCTTCAGACTATTCCTGTGAATGCAAAACCTACTTTGCTATCAACTGCCTAAGTGTGTTACAACAATATTTACAAAGTGTCACTATTTTGGGCCCCCATTTATGTGTGCCTTTGTCCAGCTGTCTTGCTCTCACAGATTGGAGGTATGACTGAGCTGCAAGAGTGTAAACACAGTGTGCCATACTGACAAAGAACAAAACTATATATCATGTATTATCTGTGCACATGTATGTAGTAATAATAGCAGCTGGAAGCCTCAAACATACAGACATGAATTGCAAAATGTCAAGTAAATATGCTGTATTTGTTTTACAAATGTGTAATCTTAGTTTCGGTGCATCAAAGAGACATAAATGTCTACAGCTACATGTTGTTGTATTGCCTTGAAAGATAAATAATTACTAGTTTGATTATAATTACTAGATGTTTAACTGTGTTATGACTTTGTGTCCACGCCTACACCAAACATCTATATGAGCACCTACATAGCTGTATGAACTCAGCAATACCTGACTGAACAAAATCATCTCCCCCAAGGTAGATTAAACCTCTGTGGTGGACAGCAGCAATACACAAACTCCATAATACATGGAAATATTGGGTATACAGGGCCAAGAAGGAGCAGGTTTCAAACTGGAAGCAATCTCACCTTTGTCTGAGCAAGCAAATAAGGTCACAGGTGAATTACTCAAAGGCTAACTTTGAGTGAAGATTGGACACATCCACCAAGTCCAATCACAAGGCCTTCTTCACATATGTCTGCAATCTCCGAGGTAACACCCAAATCTAATCTGTACTGGTGGTCAATAACACCACATACACATACTCCATAGATATAGCCAAACTACTGCAGACAGTTTCAGTGAAAACTTCACCCCCGTCCTCCCATCAGTAAAGGTGGACATACACAGCACCTGCCCCCTCCCCTCATCATCAGGGAGCAGGTCTGTAATGCCCTCTCAAGGGCAACAAACATAAGTCTCCATGGGACCTGATAACATCCCTGGCTGCATCCTACATGAATTCAGGCATGAGCTCTCAGCTCCATTGCACACTGTAGTCAACCAACGCCTGAGCACCAGTGTTATCACATCTGCATGGAGGACAGCCACTTTCACCACTCTACACAAAGGTGGAGCATCCACTGATCCAGCCAATTATATGCACATTAGCCTAACTAGTCTGATCTGCAAGACCATGGAAGGAATTATCAAGGAACTTATAAACAGGGACATTGGCAACCTCAAAATTCTTGAGCCAACACAGTTTGGTATTGTCAAAGGGAGATCAGGCCTGTTAAACTTGGTTGACTGCTTTGAAGCAGTCAACAAACACATGGACAAGGGGAAGATGGTGCACACTGCCTACCTTCACCTAGCCAAAGCCTCTGACAATAATCCTCAGTCAGCCATAAAACATAAGCCTACACAGCTAGGCATCAACCTGCATGTTACCAGATGGGTAGCTAACTGGCTCAATGATAGTACACACTCAGTCAAAGTAGTGGAAGCCACCCCATAGTAGTAGACCCTTAAAGAGTGGTGTACCTCATGGATCTGTCTGGGAGCCTCTACTGTTTGGGATATACTGTTCTGAGGTGCAAGACCAAACCAGTGGTCTGTGGCTGACCAGGATTACAGATGATTGCAAGTTGGCCACTGTCTTACATTCCCCTAGTGATGTGAGCATCCTTCAAGAGGATCTTACCCAAATTAATGACTGGTGCCAGAAGAATTGCCTCAAACTGAATGCCAGGGAATGCATCATTATCCCTGTTGTGGTAGATGTCATACACACTAGTTATGACAGTAATAACAATGTACTGAGCATGCAATTAGGCATGAGGTGACTTGTGCACCAAGGCTGATAGCAACCTGACAATTTCCTACCATGTTGGCACCATTGTACAGAAGGGTGTCTACATGGTTCACTTCACAAATAAGGGTATGTCATCCAAAAGCTAGGAAGCCATAGAATCCCTGTACTCCTCCCTTATCAGACCGATTACCGAGTACAATAGCTAATTTGTCACGTACCTTGCCAAGTACATGCAGCAGTTGCAGTGACCACAGATGTTCCTGATGAGGAAAATCCAGGGTCTGCAACACATATCCTATACAGATAGGCTGAAAGCCCTGTCACTCTGCTCAGTGTCATACAGACCGATCATAGGTAACGTGTGTCTGGGTAAGAAGGCCATTCCCAAACCAGCCTTGATGGAGTTTATGAATATCTGTAAGACAAACCCCACTCGTGAAACCCACACTCAAGGCCCTTACCTGGTCTGTGACATGAATAGCACTTGTTGGCAGGATAGATGTGTGTCTCAAATAATACATTGTAAAATACACTCTAAAATACACTCCCTCCCCGTGTCTAGCAGAGTACCTCTCTAGCCTTCTTTAAGAAGAAGATAGATGACTGCATGGGAAACACAAAAGACACCCGTGGGATCCCACCTGTATCCCACATGGACAGGAGAAACAGGTGCTGTATTTGAAGGGACATGGGGCAAACATCTGGGCTAGGTTTATGATGACATCTGGGCCAATAGCCTAGTATCATCCTATGAACCTATGCACCTAGTACTTTACATGTTTCCTGTATGTACTGCAGACTGTCCTGCAATGTTGTCATATATGAATCCCTGTGAGTCTAAACTGTGTAGTTACTGCATCAATAGAGTATTCTCCTGTTCCTTTATTAGTTATTGTCACATATCATTACACCTTGTCATTGTGTCTGGTCTGTATAGCACTAAGTCAGCTCTTAGAGTACTTGCATATGCACATGGTGACATTGTATAGCTCACTCCAATAGCCTTGGTTTTGGTCACACTTACCATTTTGCTAATAGGCTTATCACACAGAAGGATTTGTCACCCTTTGTTGAGGGCCTTATAGTAGCTGTTAAAGAGATGGAATGTGGCAGTCAGAACTACCTTAAAATATGGGCTGAAGGGCCCATAGGTATCAAAGTTGTTCCAGACTTTAACAGAAGTATGCGTGTTTGTGTGTGTATGTGTGTGTGTGTGTGTGTGTGTGTGTGTGTGTGTGTGTGTGTGTGTGTGTGTGTGTGTGTGTGTGAGACTGAAAACTCAAATAGCAAAGTGTGTGTGTCAGCTACTTGGCCAGGGACCCGAAGTACTGACTGGACAGAGAGGCAGACAGATGTTTTGGACTGACTGCTCTGCTGAGATGTTAACCTCATAGGTTTGCCAATGTGGAGGGTTATTGGAGTTGTGGAGAGAGATGGAGAAACGATCCCCACACTGACTGTGACCTCTTTGTGCTCTGAAAGGTAATTGTAATTTGATGTGTGTGTACTTGTCATCCTGTCATTGTTTACATCCCTCACTGGTGGCAGTGGTGATTATTTAGGCTCCCTGATGATTGGGCCAGTGCAGGGGTAACATACTGACAGTACGTACTGGTGGATACAGATGGCATATCACATCATGTATCATCATTGAGCCCCTCTCAGTCTGACAACATCATACAGCATTATTTCACAGATTGTCCAGGTCTCCTTGACCATTCCTGACATACTCTGCATAGGTGAGTGTGTACTCCACACCTGCATCCAATTGCCTCACACCTATGGCTAGCATACTTGGTGACTCCTGCAACAGGACAGCAAGTTATAGGTAGTAGTAGTGGATGGATGCTAGCACAGGGTTAGCAGCAGTGTGTACATACTAAGAATACAATGTAAAGGAATGGATACAGTACCAGATACTCAGGTACAATCACTGTGCCCCCAGGGGTCTGTCATGCCACAGACACATTTCCCAAACTATGTGGACAAACATCATGTATTGTTCAACTGGTTTGTGGAAATACACATTTGTCTGGAAGTGGGTTCTACATCTCTCAGGCACATGTACAGATTCCACAATCATCTGGATGCTGAAGATGTCAGACACCTATGAGGTGGTCACCCTACAACATATATGCACTGATCTCAGTTATTGTGTCGCTCAGATATTCCTGGAATGTCCACATGCACCTGTAGGAGTACTCACCTATTTGTGGAATGTAGGCTTGAATACATGGTACTGTAATGCTGCCCACTGGGGACAACCAACAGTCGATGGCACTGATGTGTGTGGACACAACAACACAGTCTGTCACAGCAGACAGGCCAGTTATGGTATTCCACGTACCATACCAGGTTACTAGGCTGTGTGCCCTGAGCAGCCATATCCCTAGGCCACATGTTAGCCCATGTGTATGCAAGGCAGCAGCTGATATCCCCATCCAACAGGGACACATAGTATCCCAAGAGTGTACTTGCCATTAACCATCCAGTTGACCATGTTACACCTGCAAAGGTGTAGGTAACTACTCTGCCTAATGTGGACTGGGTGCCAATTCTCCCGCAGGGTGAATGTGTGTGACACACACATCCAAGCTGCCAATAATGTCAGTCTGTTAACAGAGTGGAGCATGACCTGCACTCATGCAGCAGTCTCAGCAATGTGGAGTGTGTGGTTGCCTGGCATGCCAGAGTGAAGTAACTTTTGAGGGGTATGTATGACACCGGGGAGAGGGTTGGCCTCATAGCCTCTAGTTGTATGGTAGATGTCTAATGGGCTGGTATGCCCTGGTAGAGAACTTCTGTGATGTCCCCAGCTGCTGCATGTGCCATCTGATGTGAATGATGAATGAAGGGTTATGCACATTAATGGTCCTCATTGGGGGAGGGGCATGAAACATCAGGATCAGGAGTACAATGCATGCTGTAATGCCAGTATGGTGAAAGTACTCACACACATACTGTGCTGATAGATGGTAGGGGTATGAAGTGGGTGTTAGTGGTGGATAGTGCTAACAAACGGGGATGTTCAGGATCTGTACATAACGGTGCCCAATGTATGAGGTCCTGTGATGTGTTTTCCCTGTTCATGTCTTTCAGGTGTAATGTCTCGACAGTAGCAGCAACCATTTTGAGATGCTGAGACTGCAGCAATGGTAGATGCCATAACACTGCATCACACAGTCATGTTTGGGAGGGGGACACAACAGCCGTAACAGTGGACCACCCTGCAGTCAGACCTAGTAGCCACTGTGAACAATCTGGGGCAGCATGGCCGAACCTATGCACAGGCCAGACACAGGGCCACTGACCTAATCCAACATGCCTGGCAAAGGGCTGCAGCAATAGCCAAGGACCGGACAGCCACAGGTGGGGCTCTTGCTAAGCAAACCCCCACTTACATCAACAGAGGAGTTCTTCACCAACCTTGGGACAGCCACTGCACCCCAGGAAACCACGCAATCCTATGCCATGGATGTGGGTGGCAAACGGTCAACAGGCAAGGAACATCCTGGTAAGGCCCCAGTGGACATCACTTCAATACTGTATCATTCATACTGGCATCCTTGGAGTATCTGAACACACATCTCAGGTCAAACTGTATTTGTGGGTGGGGATTTGTAAATGCACACAAGTGCACATCTATTGTGAATGACAGCAAATTGTGTAGTATCAGAGCCTGTACTGTACGTGGTCAAAATTGCATCATTTATCCTGTACCAATATCACATGTGAGTGTGCTGACAATACCTTTCCCCCCAACTACATGGTATGGCTGGAGAGTGGCTGCCTGCAGCCGGTGAGTATTGAAATGTCTTGTTGTATTTTTCCATGCAGACAACTGTTATTCTTAGCCATATTGCAATATGTGCATGTTCACTTGTGGTGGGGTTAACTGCAGTGCATCACAGTGGTCATCAAAGGACCCTATTCGCAGGAGCTGTAACATATTGGCATGTACATTTCAGTAGGTGTTGCCACTGTGCTATACAGAGGTATGTCAATATTGTGTATACGGGTGCAGTGCATGTTAGATGAAGGTCCATCACATACTACTACTCCTCACGTATCTCAGAGGTGTATATTAGTAGAAATATTAAGTGGACATAGCTGCACTGCATGTTGTTGAGGGCCTGTCCAGAGTGTGTCTGCTGTGGTCTGATTGTGTGTTGTGTATGTCATCATTCAGAAATTGTGTGGTCTGTATAATGCCTTTGTGCCACCTTACCTGTATGTGTCTGTGTGCTAGCATGCGTGCATATGTGCATGTGTGCACATGCATGTGTGCATGTGTGTGTGTTTGTGTGTGCATGTGTGGGTGTGTGTGCATGTGTGTGTGTGTGTGTGTGTGTGTGTGTGTGTGTGTGTGTGTGTGTGTGTGTGTCTCTGTGTGTGTGTATTAGCAAACATTATAGTGCAGGTATTAATTTACATATGTTGTCTTCCCCTCACAGGTGAACATAGGGATTGGGGTCTCTCCCCCTCACAACCTGATTTCAGTGTCTTAGCAAACTCTGATGATGATGGTGGCCATAGTGAGGCACAGGTGGGGTTGTCAGGGGCTGAATCTGTGCCATTGATTGGTATCCCACTTTCACCCACAATGTCCCCGCACACAGTCAGTATGCCCCCACATACCCAGTCCTCAGCAGCCACAGATAATGGACAGTTGGAGGGTGGTGGCATGGAACAGGCTAGTGTGGTGAGTATGGCAAGTGTGAGTGTAGACACTAGCCATAGCTAGAGAGCAGGTGAGGTCTCACACAGGCAGATGGACAGGAGTGCTCGAAGAAGGACTGCCGTCCATCAAGCCACTGTTGCAAGTGTCACAGCAGGTGTCACCAGATGTATGTTTTGGTCCATCATGGAGGCAAAGGCACATTCTGAATGCAACACAAGACAGATGCTCAGGGTCATGAATGCAACACTCCCTGTTATGCATGACTATCTCCACAGCCTTGGTGATGCCATACATTATTATTCTGATGTCATGGATAGACGGTGGGGTGAGACATTGTTATTGCTCGACCAGGCAATGTCTGTGCTTGAGCATGTGGTGGGAGTAGGGAGTTGGCCATGTGGACATAGGTCAGCAACAAGATCAGCTGAGAGTCCATGTGACCATGCACATTCACACTCTTGTAGTTTTAGTACCACCAGCACTACCGAAGGGAGGGTGCTGTTCATACCACAATGGAGCAGGCCATGGGCACGTGGTCCTGGACAGTCCCATCAGAGACACAGATTCAGCAGACAGCAGTCACCATTAGGGAGTAGTACTATATCTGGCCTTGGTGGTGCTAGTGAGACTCCTGGCAGAATCAGTTCCAGTGTCCATGGCTGGATACAGTGAACTGTACATCCTGTCATGTACTGTCTACAGCTGTCCAACATAACCCTGTGTAGGGCAACCACATGTCTTGACTGTGTGCATACAAACACTCACACATCTTTATCACAGGCAGGTCACCATCAGACACACACAGATCCTCTGCATGGCCCAGTTGAACACCACCCCTCCAGACACACACACATACACACACACACACACACACACACACACACACACACACACACACACACACACACACACACACACACACACACACACACACACACACACACACACACACACACACACACACACACACACACACACACACACACACACACACACAACGTCAACCGTATGGCCCAGCCTAGGCCTCTGTCAAACCCACACCACACCCTGTGCATGTGATGATATCTGTGTCACATCCCTGTTATCCATACCATCGATGCAGGGACATGCTAATATGGGTCTGATGCACAGAGTGAATATAAAACTCAAAGAAGCCAAACGAAAACTGAGAACAAGGTGTTGGTAAGCCAGTTAAAAGGCTAGGCATAAGCAGATGCAAGCGATCAGATAGCTGGCATTGTTAATCCAATCCACCGGACTAAAAGTCAGTTTTTATAAAAACACTGCTTTATTAAACACAGCACAAGTAAATGTAAAACGCTGAACCAACGTTTTTCGTTCTGAAAATGTCAGAACTTCATCAGACAACAACCAGTATAACTCCTCGTCATTTTATAACAAACCACTTAATTAAGGGCAGATGTCATTAATTAAATAAATTACTATAGCCCTTATTTTAAAAACACAAATATCCATTCTATGTTAGACCTAAACAAGGGTTATTTTGACATACTAGACAACACTATCACTCAAAAAACATTAAAGGCATAAACAGCATAAAAATAAAAATAAAAATAAATATAAAGAATAAATATAAAAATTAGTGGCAATGTTTTAACCAGCAGCCAACCAGCTAAATTCTGTCTACTTATGTAAGTCCCCAGGGAATACATCTACATGTTCCTAAAATATAATAAAAAATACTAAATCCTAAAAACCTAAATAGTACTAATCTACTAAAATTTACAATACTTTGTTTTAAATTCTAATCTAAGACTAAGGGGCATTCTATGACAGCACTATTAACAATAATGAACTATCTCAATAAACTTTTTATCTTTAAAATGCATGTAATTGAACAACACTCATTTAAGCCTGGGTCTCTGTTTGCAGCTAAACGAAGCTGCCACGCTAGTTCTTTCTTCTCTAGTTCTAGTTTTAAAAGTTGATCATTTACACCTTTATAATCCATTGCGTCTTTTTCAATATGGTCTATGGCCATAAATGAAAATACATGGTCCGGGCACCTGGCACAATGTCTTGCCAATGCATTGTCGTTTTTACCCTTTTTAATTGCATATAGATGTTCATACATTCTATCACGCAATCGTCTATCTGTTTTTCCAACATAAAATGATGGGCACTGCCCACATTGTGCCAGGTACACAATGGCCTTGGAGTTGCACGTGTATGAACCCCTGACAGAATAACTCATTGTTCTAATAGTGAATTGGTCTGAAGGCATTAAGTGCTTACAATATTTACAAGCGCCACATTTTCTTGTCCCATTTCTATTTTGTTTTTTTGGTAACTTCATTTCAAGCAATCTTTTCATGTTAATACCTCTTTTGTATATTATTATAGAGTTAAAGTTCAAGATACTAGCAACATTCCTATCTAGTGCTAAGTAACTCCAGTATTTTCTGACTACTTTACCTATTTCAATTGCCTCAGGGCAGTATGTGAAGGTAAAGGCTGTAGTAAACCTGTCATCTGTCTCTGTCCTGAGAGGGCTAGTTTTGTCTATATTTGCTGTGGCATAAGATACTATACTGTTGTTGTTAGTAACCACATTAATAACTGGTTCCGATGTCATGGTACCTAACTCGCCACTCAGAATAGCCTTGTATATTCCTTTTTCCCTTTTCTCCATTACTTCCTGAAAAATTGAATTTAAAAAGGATGCAGGGTAACCTCTCCTCACAAACATAAGATGTAACAACTCACATTCTTCTTCAAAATCAGTTTTCAAAGTCACCATTCTTGCCACTCTCACCAGTTGTCCCTTCACCACAGCTTTCTTTTGGTGAAGGGGGTGCATACTGGTGAAGTGGAGAAAGCTGTTGGAGTATGTGGCTTTTCTGTGGATTTTGGCCGAATAAAAGCCTCTATTTTTACTTAACTCCACGTCTAAAAAGTTAATGGTGTTTTCCTGAAAATTTTGAGTAAATTTTAAGAAATTAGTTGTAGAATTGAGGAAGTTTACAAGAAGATTTGCTTCTTCTTGGTCTCCCTTAAACAGAATAAAAATATCGTCTAGGAATCTTTTGTAACTGATAATCTGATTAGTCCACTGGGTATTGAAAACAAAATTATTTTCCCAGTAGGCTAGCACTAGGTTTGCAAAACTTGAACCTACTGGTGAACCCATCGCCACACCTATTTTTTGCACAAAAAATTTTTCTTCAAATGCCACAAAGTTGTTCTTTAGGATAATATCAAGCAGTTGTTCTACCAAGTTGCACTCATTATCGTTAGCCCCTTTAGCCCTGATATGTTCCACTACCCACTGAACTCCCAGGTCATGTGGAATACAAGAGTATAAATCGATGACATCCACAGTTAAAAAGTTAACTGTGTTATCATATGTCATAGACTGCATACTTTGTAAAAATGACCACGAGTCCTTTAAGATTTGATTTTCTAAGGACACAAAGTTCTTTAGGATTCTATCCACTAATTTGGCACAAGGGTACGTAATTGATTGGCGTGCGTCCACCAGTGCCCTAAAAGGGGGATTTGTTACATTTTTATGTAGTTTTGGGATCCCAAAAATTTTTGGGATCCGTGGTGCCAACATAGTTAAGTAACTATTTTGTTCTGGAGTTAATAAACAATCCATGAATAAGTCGCTAATAAACATGTTGATCCTATTATAAGCCTGATTCAGTTCGTTTCTACTTACTAATGCATAGGTACTACTTTCCAAAAGTGCCATCATGATGTTAGAGTAGTCTTCATTATACAACACCACTAAGCCTCCACCTTTATCTGGTTTCATAATTCTTAGTGGTAAATTCCTAAGCATAGTAAGAAGTGTTTTTTCCTCCTCGGAAATATTAGGCTTGAATCTGATGTTAGATGAATCCTTCAACACAGTTCTAAATTCATTTTCACATAGATATTCAAATGTACTAATAGTACTATTCTGGGGGGGGGTTAAATGAACTGGCTACTCTCAATTCATTATTACTGTATGACGAGTTACCAAACAGTATATTCAAGTTAAATTTACGAATGAATAACTTAAAATCAATTAAGAGAGATGACTAAATTAAAAGACAATAAATTAAAAAAGCTTTATAGGGATTTGAAAGCATATGGTGAAGGGACGGCTTTCCCCAAACCACCTGTGGCACAAAAAGCTTTACGTAATTATAAGAACTTTTCAGACAACAATGGTTATAAGGACCAGAGGAGAAATGTGCCAGTTAATAACATTTCAGATGACTTGAATATAGGTCCTGACTCTGATGCTAGATGTGCCATTGACGACGATGATATTTTTGAAGAGGGAAGGAATGATTTTAACCAACCCTATTATAGGGAACCAAGCGGAGATACAATACACGCAGCAACAGCAAATACCCGGGTTGAAACTTTATGAAACATTAAATAACAGTGAAGGTGACTTTACTGTATATAATTTCACTGAGTGCTGTATTGACCAAGTACTGGTAGAACTATTTGCTAAGGGTCTCACGTTCGTTCCATTTAAAAAATGTGATATTGCTGAACTTTTAATTGATTTTAAGTTATTTATTCGTAAATTGAATTTGAATATATTGTTTGGTAACTCGTCATACAGTAATAATGAATTGAGAGTAGCTAGTTCCTTTAACCCCCCCCCAGAATAGTACCATAAGCATGTTTGAATATTTCTGTGAAAATGAATTTAGAAATGTTTTGAAGGATTCATCTAACATTAGATTTAAGCCTAATATTTCTGAAGAGGAAAAAACACTTCTTACTATGCTTAGGAATCTACCACTTAGAATTATGAAACCAGATAAAGGTGGAGGCTTAGTGGTGTTGTATAATGAAGACTATTCTAACATCATGACGGCACTTTTGGAAAGTAGTACCTATGCACTAGTGAGTAGAAATGAATTGAATCAGGCTTACAACAGGATCAACATGTTTATTAGTGATTTATTTATGGATTGTCGATTAACTTCAGAACAGCATAGTTATTTAACTATGTTGGCACCACGGATCCCAAAAATTTTTGGGATCCCAAAACTACATAAAAATGTAATGAATCCCCCTTTTAGAGCATTGGTGGACGCACGTCAATCAATTACGTACCCCTGTGCCAAGTTAGTGGATAAAATTCTAAAGAATTTTGTGTCCTCAGAAAACCAAATTTTAAAGGACTCGTGGTCATTTTTACATAGTATGCAGTCTATGACATATGATGACACAGTTAATTTTTTAACTGTGGATGTTATTGACTTATACTCTTGTATTCCACACGACCTGGGGGTTGAGTGGGTAGTGGAATACATCAGGGCTAAAGGGGCTAATGATAATGAGTGCAACTTGGTAGAACAACTGCTTGACATTATCCTAAAGAACAACTTTGTGGCATTTGAAGAAAAGTTTTTTGTGCAAAAAATAGGTGTGGCGATGGGTTCACCAGTAGGTTCAAGTTTTGCAAACCTAGTGCTAGCCTACTGGGAAAATAATTTTGTTTTCAATACCCAGTGGACTAATCAGATTATCAGTTACAAAAGATTCCTAGACGATATTTTTATTCTGTTTAAGGGAGACCAAGAAGAAGCAAATCTTCTTGTAAACTTCCTCAATTCTACAACTAATTTCTTAAAATTTACTCAAAATTTTCAGGAAAACACCATTAACTTTTTAGACGTGGAGTTAAGTAAAAACAGAGGCTTTTATTCGGCCAAAATCCACAGAAAAGCCACATACTCCAACAGCTTTCTCCACTTCACCAGTATGCACCCCCTTCACCAAAAGAAAGCTGTGGTGAAGGGACAACTGGTGAGAGTGGCAAGAATGGTGACTTTGAAAACTGATTTTGAAGAAGAATGTGAGTTGTTACATCTTATGTTTGTGAGGAGAGGTTACCCTGCGTCCTTTTTAAATTCAATTTTTCAGGAAGTAATGGAGAAAAGGGAAAAAGGAATATACAAGGCTATTTTGAGTGGTGAGTTAGGTGCCATGACATCAGAACCAGTTATTAATGTGGTTAGTAACAACAACAGTATAGTATCTTATGCCACAGCAAATATAGACAAAACTAGCCCTCTCAGGACTGAGACAGATGACAGGTTTACTACAGCCTTTACCTTCACATACTGCCCTGAGGCAATTGAAATAGGTAAAGTAGTCAGAAAATACTGGAGTTACTTAGCACTAGATAGGAATGTTGCTAGTATCTTGAACTTTAACCCTATAATAATATACAAAAGAGGTACTAACATGAAAAGATTGCTTGAAATGAAGTTACCAAAAAAACAAAATAGAAATGGGACAAGAAAATGTGGTGCTTGTAAATATTGTAAGCACTTAATGCCTTCAGACCAATTCACTATTAGAACAATGAGTTATTCTGTCAGGGGTTCATACACGTGCAACTCCAAGGCCATTGTGTACCTGGCACAATGTGGGCAGTGCCCATCATTTTATGTTGGAAAAACAGATAGACGATTGCGTGATAGAATGTATGAACATCTATACGCAATTAAAAAGGGTAAAAACGACAATGCATTGGCAAGACATTGTGCCAGGTGCTCGGACCATGTATTTTCATTTATGGCCATAGACCATATTGAAAAAGACGCAGTAGATTATAAAGGTGTAAATGATCAACTTTTAAAATTAGAACTAGAGAAGAAAGAACTAGTGTGGCAGCTTTGTTTAGCTGCAAACAGAGACCCAGGCTTAAATGAGTGTTGTTCAATTACTTGCATTTTAAAGATAAAAAGTTTATTGAGATAGTTCATTATTGTTAATAGTGCTGTCATAGAATGCCCCTTAGTCTTAGATTAGAATTTAAAACAAAGTATTGTAAATTTTAGTAGATTAGTACTATTTAGGTTTTTAGGATTTAGTATTTTTTATTATATTTTAGGAACATGTAGATGTATTCCCTGGGGACTTACATAAGTAGACAGAATTTAGCTGGTTGGCTGCTGGTTAAAACATTGCAACTAATTTTTATATTTATTCTTTATATTTATTTTTACTTTTATTTTTATGCTGTTTATGTCTTTAATGTTTTTTGAGTGATAGTGTTGTCTAGTATGCCAAAATAACCCTTGTTTAGGTCTAACATAGAATGGATATTTGTGTTTTTAAAATAAGGGCTATAGTAATTTACTTAATTAATGACACCTGCCCTTAATTAAGTGGTTTGTTATAAAATGATGAGGAGTTATACTGGTTGTTGTCTGATGAAGTTCTGACATTTTCAGAACGAAAAACGTTGGTTCAGCGTTTTACATTTACTTGTGCTGTGTTTAATAAAGCAGTGTTTTTATAAAAACTGACTTTTAGTCCGGTGGATTGGATTAACAACGCCAGCTATCTGATCGCTTGCATCTGCTTATGCCTAGCCTTTTAACTGGCTTACCAACACCTTGTGCACAGAGTGAATACAGTATAGTGTAGTATTGTCATGCTGTATGAGGTGCTGTCTGCTGGCAATTGTTATGAGTACACACCAAAGTGCATGTATCGTTTAGCCATTATGCATTATTGCTGTTAGTACTGCTGACTGACTGTAGCCTCACATACTGTATTCTGTTTGTGCTCCAGGTGTCTGTGTGTCTGCAGGCTGTGGGCCTGCTGACATTACCAATGATGAGTCTGGTGGAGTGGAAACACAGTGACCTTTTAATAGCCAAGGTACAGCTGTATATATACATGTTTACCAGGTGTGTATGCATGCAACAGTGTGTGAGGAACAATGGGGGCAGACAGTGTGACCTTGCATACATATCCCTTGACACTGCCAGCTAGCCTTCATACATGTCACCTGTGTGTTCTGTAGCACCACTGGCTCATATATACAGAGGAGGTTACTTGAATACTGGCACTATGTTCCTCACAAGCCTAGCCATTACTTTAACCCCAACAGATTCACTTATTAGCACCTGCTGCCCTGTCATTTCTTTCTCATCCACTCAACCTTGATGCAGTTGATGAGGGTATGCATGGTACTGTGTTTGACAGGTTTGGGGAGTGTATTCCTGACACAGACCAGCCTGTGTTAGCCTAACCTAACAATCACCAGCATGTGTGTCTGCTATCTCAGATGCGAGTCTGGCCTCTTGTGCTAGTAGTGCACACAGAGTTATAGTCTTGTACATGGGACAACTGTTGAAGGGCTGAGCACAACCTCTACCTTCCCAGTTTTACA